>NW_027529424.1:11594308-11678931 GCF_008692635.1 Crocuta crocuta | reverse complement strand
AGGCTGGTCCGCCAGCCCCCCCCAACCACCCCCAGCCCGGCTCCCGGACGCTGGCCCCGCTCAGGGGGAGCTGAGGCCAGAGCAGCACGGCAGGCAGAGGCCGCAGGGGGTGAGCCTGCAACGGATCCAAACTGATCCCAAGCAGGTGTTTCTATGGTGATGGGAACAGGGTGGGGATTTCAGGATTAGGGGGATTGAGCGGGGACAGCCAAGGGCAGGAGGGGACAGGACGTCAGGATGCGTACCAAGCCTCCCAGTCTCTGCAGCTGAAAAATATCAACTTCCATGTCATATTAACCTGCAAGTTTTCTGAGAAGGGACTTAAATTAAGCCAAACCGAGCTATTCCTGTGAACCTTTTAATTTACCATTCTAATGAAGAGGGCGAAAAATGGCTCTTAACGTTAAACAGAAGGTGGCTGGCAAATCACAAACTCCCAGCTTTATTGATCCTTACGAAAGCTCTGTGTTGAGCCTTGCTTGCTGATAAACTCTATTGCCAAGTTTGGGCAGAGAGTCATTCCTATTTCCTTGTTTTTTTTTCTTTGCACTAAAAAATAGCCTCTGCTAGTAAGATTTTACTTGCTTCTTTTCAACTTTGCCTCTGGGATTGATCTGATAGGCAGGACAGAAAATTCAAGCAACACATTGATTAAACTTTTCATTCAAACAGAAATTCAGGACAAATGGTCTGAATTTATAAGTGTCCTCATAACAATTATATTGGAGCTCAAAACACAGTCGGACAACATTATGTGGAGAGCCACTTACGCCAATGACTCCTAGAAAAATAAAACTATCTACATGACACGTCATCTCTGGGGAAAGGAAAGCATACTAATATGTTTTAAATTATTTTTACAACATCCAGGCAGCCATGAAAATTTCAAAAAGACCAAAATATGCTTGTAAATCATTTGCAGTTTATGAGTGATCTGGGTCCCTTCCATTCTACAGATCCCTCAAAGCACATTGTTATTCTTTCCGATTTCCACTGTGGCCTAGAATTTGCCAGTGACGGGAAGGAGATGCCTTCTTAATTGTAGGAATGTTGGCTCTATAATTTTCCTTTTGAATTTGTCCTATGCACGTGTCACAGAAGATGCATCACACATTTTCAAAGAGGGCAGTAAGGGTTTTCTCAGGGGTGTTTTCTTGGGTCCCCAGCCTTACCCCTGTGCGGCACTGTCTCCCCTTCCCATGTTCCCCGGGGTCCCCTGGGACCTTGACCCAGCACCTTGGTGGGACACGCACTGTGCTCCCCCACCAGCGCCAGGGACCAGCAGAGGCGTGTGATCCACTGTTCAGGCTTCAGGCTGCCCACACAGCAGGGGCGGGGCCACCTCTTCAGAAGAGCCCGTATCTACCTGCGTGTTCCTTCCTGTCGCATCTCACAATCTGGCAGCAATTACCCACTGAAACCCTGGAGTGTTGAAGTGAATATTCATTCCTCCCCACCCCAGGTGTATATTCTGTACTGCTCTCTCCCCATTACTCACGACAGTAAGTGACCCCAAATGGGAAAGTGGCAAAGATTTGCTGAAGGAGAGATGCTATGCTCCATTCACGTCTGTGTCCCCCCAACACTCCGCAGTTGAATCCTGATCCCCTCCAAAATGGTCTTAGGAGGTGGAGTCTGGGGGTGAGGCCTCCATGAGGGATTAGTGTCCTTGCAAAGGAGACCCCAAATAGCCCCTTTCCCCAGGTGAGGACACAGCGAGGAGATGCTGTCTGTGAAACAGGAAGCAGGGACTCACCAGACCCCAGATCTGCAGCTGCCTCGATCCTGGACCTCCAGCCTGTGCATAATAAAAGCCTGTGGTTCATAAGCCACAAACTTAAAATTCCACTTCTAGATATCTTTCTTCAAGAAAAGCAAGAGATTTATAAAAAGTGAATTANAAAAGCCTGTGGTTCATAAGCCACAAACTTAAAATTCCACTTCTAGATATCTTTCTTCAAGAAAAAGCAAGAGATCTATAAAAAGTGAATTGTGAGATTTTTTTTGTTATAAAAATGAAAACAACCTTATAAAATTACTTATGAAAATTGTTCAACAATAGGAAAATTGGTTACATGGATGATCGTTTATCCATGCACTGAAATACGTATAGCTTTCAAAAGGAGATCTTATAATCCTAAATAATGACGTGAGAAACTCTCATTAAATATCTTAAGTCAAAATAGCAGTTTACAAGCCAGGGACAACTTCAAGTTTTCTCTCGGACCCTTCTCCATCTATATTGTACATTTTGAAGATGTTTTTCAGTTCCTACCTCATCTGCTGATAGTGTGGGTAAGAATTCATAGTATCATTTTTATGGTTTTATTTATGAAAGAAGAACTAGTTGAAAATGTAGAATAACCCTTCCACGCTGCGGGTCTGCTGACTCAGTGCCTGTTGGACTCGAGTCTCCTGTCGGTGAAGGGATGGGAAGGGAGGACACGGAGAATTGCCCTTCCGCTCTCATCTGCCATCTTGATTTTGACTTTCCAGGTTTACCCTCTGGTCAGCTTCCTACCTCTACACCCTGCCCCGCGGAGACGATCTGGTCTCTGCGTAGATGAGTGCCAGGTGACTGCACTCTAAAAATTCGACTCCTTCGAATGGCCCTCAAGACCTTCTATGATCTCCTAATTGTCATCATCGTGCTCACACACACGGGCACAGATGCCCAGGGGCACACACGGACCCCCACACACGCCCCAATGCTCCCACAGCACGGACGGACCTCCAGTTCTGATAAGACAACACCGTTCTGCACTCCCGAACATAAATCCTATGGGACGTACACAAAAATGCTCATAAACAGCATTGTTCAAAGCAGACCAAAATCCTGGAGGAAAGATACAATACGTATCCCTTAATGGCAGAATGAGAAAATAAATTATAGTATAACCATGCAACGGGATGGAATAGAGTCATGAAAATACATGAACTACAACCTCATATGTGAAAACGATGCCTCTCAAATACAAAACGTTGCATCAAAAAGGCAAGTCACGGAATATGTATAGGATGTTTTATTTCCATAAAGTTCAAAACCCGGCAATCTGTGGCTCGGGGGGGGTGTGCGTGTGCATGCACACACACACACGTGTTGAGAACATGAAGAAATCAAGGGACTGATTAATGCTAACGTCAGGAGAGTTGCCACCTAAAGGGCAGAGGGTGGAGAGCCTCAGGCCAGCACAGCGGGACCTGTCAGCCCCTGGCACCGTGTCAGCTCTCAGACTGATGAGTGATGCTGTGAGTGTTTACTTAGTGACACACTTTCACACATGCTTCTGTAAGTACAATGCATCAAGCAGTTTTTTTTAATGTGCCCCCCACCAATATAAAAATAAAAGCTGGAGGGAGCAGAAAAGTCCTTCAGAGAAAGGAAGTCGCAGGTGGAATGTCCTGACGGAGGAGAGTTCTTATCACAGATCAAGGGCCGCAGGGTGCCGGCAGGTGGCTGTGGGGAGAGCCGTGAGCCAGAGAAACGTTCTGAAGCTAGACACATAGATTTGTTTTTTTAGGAGCATGGTAAGTAAGATGGATATTTCAAAAACAGATGCCTAGGTTTGTGGCATGAGAAACTTCATGGAGAAAGAAACCACATAAAACAAAGCCGATTGGAAGACCAGGTAGAGAATTGAAGGGGGTCCACGGTGAGGCTTTGGACAAGTTAATTTTAATATGCCCATAGCCCAGCCCAGGCAGGTGCCAGGCACGTGGGTTTAGATTGGAAAAATCACTGGGGCTGACATATAAATCAGTTTGGAAGAGGTGGCGAGTAGATATTTTCAATGTTATGGGAATTTCAAAGGTAAATGTGTAAAGGTGAAATACAAAAGGGCTTAGAAGTGAGCCTAGAGAGTCTCTAACATTTATAGGTTGGATGGAGAAAAAAAAATTTGTACAAAAAGGACGACAGTGGGCTAGGTACTATGTACATTAATAAAATAAAATAAAAGATTATTTCAGTAGACAGAAAAAGCATTTGACAAAACCCACTACTCTTTCAAATGAACATACTCAAGAAACTAGGAATAGAAGAAAACATTAACCTGAAAAAGACCACCCACAAAAATTCCATGGCCAACATCATGCTTAAGAGTGAGAGGTTGAACAAGACAAAATTGTGTGTTAAGAAGCCCTATTTAGAAAGTATATCTGCATAACCCACTTTTCATTAATTTAGACTGGAAATTTTTTCCTCTATGTATTTTCTATTATATGACCTAGTCTATTGGAATTACTTAAAACTCTGGCAAACCAAATCATCCACAACTTCCGTTATCTAATTTTTATTCCCTTAGAAATGTGTTTCCTGGCATGGTGCCTCTGTGCCTTGGTTGGTTGAGCAACTGACTCTGGATTTTGGTTCGGGTCATGATCTCAGGGTTGTGTGATGGGGCCCTGCATTGGGATTCTCATTGAGCGCAGAGCCTGCACTCTGGGAGTTTCGCACTCCCTCTCTCTGCCCCTCCCCTGCTTGCACTCACTCTCTCTCTCTCACAAAAGAAAAAAGAAAAAGTAATTTGTTGCTGGGGAGACATCAGCACCACACTGACGTTCAGTGTCTTCTTCCTGTTACAAAGCATCCATCCCCCCAGCTCAGGATTCTCCCCCTGTAACTGACTCCACAGCGCATGTGGGCATCCATCTCAGCACATTGACTTCAAACCTGAGGACCTCAGGGCAGGCGAAAGTGACAGTGTTCCTGATCCTTGCTGTGTTGTGAATAATAATCTTTCCTTCATCTCTGACCCAGGATCTCATGTCTTCTGTTAACATCCATAAAATGCTGGCAGGTAACTTGTCAACTTGCAAAGAGGGAAAAATCTCAAATCCTTCAGTTCTTGATGTGTACAAGTGTCAGCAGCCTCAGCAGACACTGAGTTTGAGGTGCTTGTTTGGCACTTGGGAGTGAGCATTCTTAGTATTTAAAAGTTTCACTTTGTCACAAGAGTGTCTCTGTTCTCTTTACAAAGTTTTCCTTTTTATAAAGTATTATTTATTTTGAGACAGAGGGAGCATGTGCAAGCACAAATGGGGGAGGAGCAGAGAGAGGGAGAGAGAGGGATTCCCAAGCAGGCTCTGGGCTTGGTGAGGTGCCTAACGCAGGGCTTGATCCCATAACGATGGGATCATGACTTGAGCCAAAGTCAGGAGTCGGTTTCTCAACTGACTGAGCCACTCAGGCACCCCACTTTGCAAAGATTCTCAAATCCCCTGAATCTATGTTGTTTTATTTTGCTTCCATTTTTAAATTATTTTTTTAAAGATTTTAAGTAATCTCTACACCCAACACAGGTCTCAAACTCACAGCCCCGAGATCAAGAGTCATACACGCTCCATCCACATGTGTGCGAGTACATATATACATACAAACCAATTCATATTTTGTTTTTGCGAATCCTAGGGATTTCTTTTATTTTCTTCTCAATACTAATAAAACAGCTCTTAATGTTAGCAGTTGCACATTAGCCTAAACAAGGGGCACTTTTAAAAAATCCCAATGCCTCCTTAGAACAGTGTGACAAAATCTCTTATTAAATCTCCTGATGCAATTAAAAAATAGTGAGAGTTTGAATGTTTTTAAGATCAGGAATAAGACAAGAATGTACACTGACGTCACTTCTATTCAACACGGTACTTGGGGTTTAGGCCAGATGGAAATGAAATAAAAGTTACCAAGATTGGAAAGGAGGTAAAACTACCTCTATTGGCAGATGGCATGATTTTCCCTACAGACATCCTATGGAATCCACATGAAAAAGCATTAAAGCTAATAAGTGAGTTCCATAAGGTTGCAGGATTCTAGTTTGACATAAAAAGAATTAGTTGTATATGTACACTAACAAAGGACAATATGAAAATGAAATTTTTAAAACATTACATTATTTACAATAACATTGAAAAGAATAAAATATTTCAGAATAAATTTCTGAAAAGTATTAGAAGATTTACCCACTGAAAGCTACATAAATGTTTTCTACAAAGCATTGTTGAAAGAAATTAAAGAAGATGCAAATAAATGGGAAAACACTTCATGTACACTTCATGTACGTTCATGACTTGGAAGACTTATTAAGATAATAATACATCTTAAATTGGTCTACAGACTCAATGTAATACTTATCAAAATTCCAGCTGCTTATTTTTGCAGAAATCGACAAGCTGATTCTAAAATGATTATGTTATTTCAAGGGACACAGAATAGACAAAGCAATCTAGAAAAAGAACAAAGGTGGAGGACTCCTGCTTCCCAATTCAAAACTTACTACATGGGGCGCCTGGGTGGCTTAGTCGGTTAAGCGTCCGACTTTCGCTTAGGTCATGATCTCGCGGTTCGTGGGTTCGAGCCCCACGTCGGGCTCTGTGCTGACTGCCAGCTCAGAGCCTGAAGCCTGTTTCAGTCTGTGGCTCCCTCTCTCTCTGGCCCTCCCCTGCTCATTCTGCCTCTCTCTCTCTCTCTCTCCTAGAAATAAATAAAACATTAAAAAAAAAATTTATTTTTAAAAATAAAAAAAACTTACTACAAAGCTACAGTGGTCGAGACAGTGTGGTACTAGTATAAGATGGGAGTATGGATCAATGGAGGACAATTAGGAGTTCAGAAATAAATTGTTATATCTATGGTGAATTCGCTTGCAAATAGGGTGCCCAGATCATTCATGGAGAAAAGGAGAGTCTTCTTGTGGAACAAACACCTGGATATCCACATGTGAAAGAATTAATTTGTCTTCCTGCCTTTCACCATACACAAAAGTAAACTCAAAATGGATAATAGACCTAAATATAAGTGCTCAACTATAAAACTCCTAGAAGAAAGCATCTCTGTGATCTTGAATGAAACAGTACTTTTTAGATAGAACACCAAAGACACAACAAAAGAAAATACACATAAATCAGATTTTATCAATAGTAAATGATTGTGCTTCAAAAGAAACCATCAACAAACTGAAAATACAACCCACAAGATAGGAGAAAATGTTGAAATCATATATCTGATATAGGACACATCCAGAAGATGTAAAGAGTACTTACAATTCAACAATAAAAAGACAAGCCAGTTTAAAAAAAAAAAAAAAAAACGGACAAAATATTTAAAAGGATGTTTCCCCAAAGAAGACATGCAAATGTCCAGTACACAGGAGAAGGTGCTCACTGCCATTGTCATTAGGGGAAAGCAAACAGAACCTGCAGTGTATTCCGTGTTCTCACCCACAGGAACGGCTGTAATCAAAAAGGCAGACAGTCATTGAGGAGGGCACTTGTTGGGATGAGCACTGGGTTTATGTAAGTGATGAACCCCAAAACCTAGGGCACACTGTTCATACTGTATGTTAGCCCATTTGACAGTAAATTATATTTTTTAAAAGACTGTCAGTAACAGTGTCGGTTAACTTTGGAAAACGGTTTGTCATTTCCTCAAAAAGTTAAACATACTGCGATATGACCCAGCCATTGCAGACCTGATTGTGTATCCATAAGAATTGAAAAGATACGTCCACACAAAAACCCAGACCCAAGGCTGACTCCCTGGTTGGCAGGAAGACGAGGAAACATGGACCCAGACACTTCCCCGTCTGCGTCCCCCCCTAATACACCCTGTTTTATTGTACAGGTAACTCTGGGCGTGCTGGTCCCCTCACTTACGAAAGATGCATGTCCAAGTGTTGTGATTAGACTTTCAAACAGTGTAAGTAGAATTTACAAGCCTCAACCAAATATAGGATGGAGAAAATGTACACACGCACAAAAAGACCTCAGGGAGGCACCCCTACGGGACTCTCACCCCCACTGCAGACAACCGTAAGGCCGGCTGGAGTGTGCACGCTCGGTGATGTTGCTGTGCTCACCACACAGACAGCTGGCGGAGTCTGGTTCTGCCGGGAGCTGGGCCTCTAGAGCGCTTCCTAGGGGCCCCTTCACCTTTGACAGGACACTCAGCTGCACACATATCTACAGGCTTTGCCCGCATTCAAAAGTGGAAACTTCCTATGAAAATTATTGTAATGGAGCAAAGAAGCGATTTCCATTCATTGATGCTAATTAATTTAAGAATACGGGGGGCATCCCAGACCCCCAAAGATCACCTCTCCTAGGCTCTCTGAGGCTTTGGGCACATCTTGACTAAGGGAGGTTCCAAATACCTGGAGATCCGGGTCAGAGGCTGGCGGACACAGCTGAGGGCATGGGTTGCCAGTGCACAGAGGGCNACCCAGCACTCTTCGTGCTTCTCATCCTTTCTCTTAAGAGCAAAAGTCTTCTTCTTCTCAGTATGTGAGAACAGGTACTAGGTCAGGTGTTTGGTAAAAGCGAAGTGGCCTGACGGGAACTTTGGAAAAGTGTGGAGCACCTGCCCCAGGAAGGATGCGCCAAGGCCCCGCAGCAGCCACCTGCGTGAGGCGGAGGCCCGATGCAGGGGTGAAGGGCACTCACCGAGTCTGGCCAGGGTGCACACACCCCGACTCCAGAGTGTGCTGAGCCCGGAGAAGGGCTGAGCGGCGGCCACGGGGTCTGCCAGCTGAGATGTAAAGTGCTCCAGACACCTCAGCAAAGGAAAGCAAAGCAGAAGATAGAAAACGGCCTCTAAGGAATCACAGACCCGCTCGTGGTGAATCATCCCTAAAACAAAACTTTTGATGGAAGCTCAGAAATCCAGTGTCCCCACAACACAGCTCCCCAGGACCCCTTAGAAATATGAGGGGAATATAGGACACATGCTTCATAAAGAAGGTATTTCAACGGCGAGTGTGTGTATGCAAATACCCAGTATCACTGGTCATCAGGGAGGTGAAAAATAAAACCACCCTGAGATACCACAACACAGCAACAGAAGGGCTAAAATGAAAAAGTTCAACAACCTCGGGGCGCCTGGGGGACTTAGTCGGTTGAGCATCTGACTTCAGCTCAGGCCATGATCTCATGATTCTTGAGTTCAAGTCCCGCGTCAGGTTCTGTGCTGACAGAGTGGAGCCTGCTATTGGATTCTCTCTCTCCCTCTCTCTCCGCCCCTACCCTGCTCATACTCTCTCTCTCTCTCTTTCTCTCAAAATCAATAAATAAACTTAAAAAAGAATATTGAATAGGGAAACTGCGGCATATTCATAGTAGTGAATATGACCCCACACTGTTTTTAAAGGAGCAAAGTCAGCGCTCAGTAGCCCAGAGAACCTCAAAAACGTGCTGGGCAGGAGTCATGAGCTGTGGAATAGTCCATATCTTCCTGAGCTCCAGAACCAGTCAAATTGATCAGCATGTAGGGTGTCCAGGTAGAAGGCAGACTGTCCGGGAAGGGACCCCCGGAAACGTTCGGCATGCTGCACATACCTCATCTTTCAATAAAGGGTTTAAGAGTCGGGACTTGCACCAGCTCATTGAACTGCAACGCTCAAATTTTGTGCGTCTCTCTGTATGTAAATTATATAATGAGCAGAAACTGTGCGCTTTTTAAAAAAGCATTTATTCAATCCAAAAGAAGGCAGAAAAGGAGAAAAACGAAAAGAAGCAGAGCAAAGTCAGGACAATACAAACGTAAGACACAGTGAGGGTGTCTCCAAGAACACAAATCGCCTCTTCTAAGTACAGTGCAATTAACTTAGGTGAATCACAAAATGTCTAAAAATAAATCAAAACATTTCAAAAATGTTAAAGAGTCTATAAATATTTTATTTCCCATTGGGGAAATCATACTGTCAATGAGAAATTCTGGGGGCTGGACTATAATTTTGAAAATGTCAAAAATTGTCGTGTGCTGCTGAGGCGGTACTTAGGGGCAATTTAGCCTTAAATGCTCACATCCAAAAGAAGGCAGGAAATTGATGAATTAAGCTTTCAACTTCAGAGTCTACCCAAAGAACAAGAGAATAAGCCCAAAGAAAACAGAGAATAGGAAATAACAAAGAAAGGGGCAGAAATCAATAAATAGATAGTAATACAAAGACACAGTAGGAAGGTTACAAATGGATAGAAAATTGTTTGAAAGTGTATATTCCAAACTATTAACCAAGTTACCTCTCTTTGGAGGTCAGGGTAAAATTGAGGTCAGAGAGCAGAGGTGAATTACAAAAAGGAGAATCCAGTTTATATCATATATCTAATTGGATGTCATTCACATCATATGGTCATATAAATATAACTTCGTTTTGCAGAGTAAGAACATATTACTTATTCTATTTTAATGTTAACAGCAAATACGAAAAGAATAATACATTATTCTCCCCCCGTCCCCCCCCCCCTGCCAAAATTAAGGAAGATGGAAAGGGAGAGGAGGGAGGGAAAATGTTAAGGATGCATAGTTATGCCTGCGCATGGTTTTGATGAAAACACCCTTAGTCTCTGGCAGAAATCAAATCTGAATGAATCAAGTCACGAGAAAGTACTAACAGTATTTGACCATCCTCATGTTACCTGCCTTTTTAAGCCATGTTTCTGTACCCGAATGAATCTCTAATGCTAATACCATGCACGAGGACTGAAGTGCAAATAACAGGTATTTACAGAGAAGCTACTATGTCCCAGGCACTGTGCAGTCTTAGCTGTACAAAGATGAGAAAATGCCACGACAAAATAGACAAAAAGCAGTAAAGGGAATAAAATCATGACAGATCCTGCTATGATCTCGGAATGGTGTGGGAGCTTGATGCAGGGCAGGAAATACCTTCCTTGGGACAGAAAGTTTAAGATGACATTTCCAAGATAAAAAGGCAGGAGCCCTTGTAAAAATGGAGGCATTTAAGAAACAAAACGGGGGCACCTGGGTGGCTCAGTCACTTAAGCATCCGACTTCGGCTCAGGTCAGGATCTCATGGTTCTTGAGTTCAAGCCCCATGTCGGGCTCTGGGCTGACAGCACAGAGCCTGCTTGGGATTCTCTCTCTCTTTCCCTCTCTCTCTTCTCCAGCCCTGCTCACTCCCTGTCTCTCTTAAAATAAATAAATAAACTTAAAAAAATAAGAAAGAAAACAGAAAAACGAAGAGAAATGAAACAACAGACTGAAATGCAGAGAACAAAGTGGTGGCTTCAGGAGCAGAAGTGGGGGAGGATTGAGGAGGTAGGTGAAGGAGATTAAGAGTGCACTTAGGTGATGAGCACTGAGCAATATGTGGAATGTTGGCTCCCCAGACTGTACACCTGAAACTCACATAACACCGTACGTTCACTAGACTTCAATGAAAAAAAAAAAAGACAAAAGAAAAAGGTTAAACATAAAATAAAAGAGAGAAAGGACACAAAGGCATTGAGGCAGAAGAAATATTAGCACATCTAAGCCAAAAGAGAGCAGACGGACATGGCCACCCAGTGACTTGTTAGGGGACAGGCAGATCAGTCAGGGATCCAGGCTGCGGGACATCGGAAGGGGCCTCGGGCTGTGAGATGCTCTTTGGGTTTTATTTCATGGAGAGGACTTTCCTGGAGCTTCCCAATTCCCCTGTGTGATAAATCCCGCCTACTTCATATGTCATCGTTTCCCTAGCTCCTCGGTCATTTTGTAGCTATAAGTCTTATTTTCCTTTTAAATTGATAGCTGCTCCCTTCCCAGATAAGGGGCATGTCTGGGACTTCTCTGACGTCCATCTGCCACACTGGAGGCTTAGCTGCTCTTTAATCGGTTGGGGCTAATGGGCAGATTTCTGCTCCCGTCTCTGAGAGCCTGGAAGCCTGCCGTTCCTTCTCCCCTCTGCTCGTGGCCTGTGATTGGGGCCTGATAAGGCTCTGGATGTGTTCATAAAAGCAGCCCTCAAGTCTGTGCATCCCCTGCTGGTTTATCGCTCTTGACATGGCATGTCCATTACATTTAACAGCCCTGTACGGGCTGCCACATTTCATCCTTAGCTCACCTGGTTGGACCACACGGAGGGAGCCCACGGGCTATGCAAGATTACTCCCAATTTAGAGACCTCCGCCAGAGTCAGAAGAAAGATGGAGGGGTTAGACATTCTTCAGCGTTGGAGTGAGCCCTTCCCGTTAACCTAACCGTGTGCTTCCTACTGAATATGTAAAGCAGCGAGATGGGCAGCCCCCCGTCTGGGCAATCAGCACAGCCAGGGTTCAATCCAGCTGTGCTGTCCTCACTGCACACCGGCACTTGTAATCAGTCTCTCCCCCCAGCCCACAGAATCCACATCAACTGACAGGCAGAGTGTAGACATCCCTTTGCTTTTCTGTCATAAGTAGCACATCTAGTAGGAAAATTGCGTAGTTGATTACATCTCCCTTTTGTTTCGGATTTTTTCTTCTAGCTCACCATGGAGCGCATCAATGTATGCAGAAGACAGCTAGTTTGGACTAAGAAAAGCTGCCCTGCTAACGACTTAAAGCAGCCAAACCAAATTTACTCAGACAGGGAAAAATTACCCCTACCCTGCATCTCTCGGAAGATTTTTAGACCCAGATCAGCCTGATTTTGTTCACTTCTGGTAAATCAGAGTTGAGGAATGTTAAGCTAATTTGCAAATCAGACTCCCACCAACTCCAACCATCCTGAACATAGCCATCAGCTTGAAAGTAAATGAGGAGCTTCTCAAAAGACCTGCCTCCAACACTGCCCTTCTGGGGAGGAGAACTTTGCACCCATTTGGGTTTTTGTCAGTTAGAATTGCCCATCCAGGAAGCAGAAAGTTAGCCCCCGAGGCCACTAGGGCAACAGGAAGGAATGTCCGGCGCATGGCAGGTTGTGGAGAAACACAATGCAGAAAAGAGGCTGGAACAGCCAAATGCTCTGCTTGAAATGAAAGTTCTCAGCTTCACAGGGGCGAGAATTGCCAGTCAACCATGGGCGAGAATGGTGTTGTCTATGACAACCCTCTCTTATCACGGAAAAGCTAAATCCTATTTAACTCCATCATTGTAAGATGTTAATGGTTTGTGCTTTTACATGTCACAGTATGATTTAAAAAGCTGAACTCCAAGGGAGTTTGAGCATCAGACTCTTTGATTCAGCTCAGGTCATGATCCCAGGGTTGTGAGATCAAGTCCTGAATCAGGCTTTGCACGGAATGAATGTGGAGCCTGCTTGGGATTCTGCCCTTCCCCTGCTCACACATGTGCACTCTCGCTCTCTCTCGCTCTCGCTCTCTCTCTCCCTCTGTGTGTGTGTGTGTGTGTGTGTGTGAATAAAATAAAATAAAATAAATAAAATAAAACAAAATAAAATGCTAAACCACACACACACACACACACACACACACACACACACACACACACAGAAAAGTCTGCCAAAATAACAAAAAGCTAAGCAGATGGTCTTCCAAACTCAAGGCAAGTCGCACATCTGGGTAACTTACATTTTGCATTTTGGGTTGACCAGCTGTCCCAGCTTGGCAGGGACTGAGTTAGAGACTGAGTTGGTTCTTGGGACTTGAGAACCTTCAGTTTTAAAGCTGGGATAGATAGAGGCAAATCAAAGTGAGTGAGCGCCCTCCTTCCCTCCCTACTTACCTACTTACCCATCTCTGATCCAGGCACACAGATGTGGTCCCTGAGGGGACACAGCGTTCTGCTTCCAGACAGTGGTTGCGGTGTGAGAATGTGATACACAGAGGAGCACTTCTTTGTCCTCACAGATGCCTCCGGGCAGGTGAAGGTGGGCAGGAAGAAGTATCCTCAAGGGAGGTGGGACCCTCAGGTGGGAAAGCGACCGCGGGACCCTTCCTCACCAGGGAAAAGCCAAGTTCCCATGTTCTCCTCCTCGAAAGGAGGACCCTTTATCAGGCAGTGTGAAACACAGGTAAGTGAAGAATCTGAATAGCTTCCTGCAGGCTGACCCTCTGTCAGGACTATCTACTCTTCTGGGTTCTTTGCGTTGAGAAAATTATAATCTAGGTAAGACACGACTTTATTTATGGAGACTGTCTTTCACCATGTCTCTACTCACTGGTCTCCGTAACTATCCGCCTAGGGTCTCAAGAGAAATGCACCATGTGAGGACCATATTGGGTCCTTTCTTTCCTAAAAATCCCCCACCAGCTTCACCAAAAAGCAAATCTCCCATGAAACCCTAAAGCCCACTGCATCGAGTTGCTGAATAACATATACATCAACATTTATTTACATCTTGTTTTTAGATGCTTTCTAGATATTTAGCATGATGGAAATCATCATGCGTGGTCAGGAAATTACTTAGGACCTGGAGTCTTGTCTTCCATTCCACTCCAATCCTTCAGAAAGTCCTATAAAAAAAGAGAACCTAGGTGAACAAAGCATGTATTCAAGGGACAGGACTTCTAGGCATTGACTTTGTCTTTGGATCAACCCATTTGGACAAAAATGTAGCACCTTCTACTTTTTTTTTTTAATATCTTGCAGTTATTAAGAGTGCCGGGGTGGCTCAGTCGGTTAAGTGTCTGACTTCAGCTCAAGCCATGATCTCACAGTCCATGGGTTCGAGTCCCACATCAGGCTCTCTGCTTTCAACGCTGAGCCTGGAACTTGCTTTGGATTCTGTGTCTCCCTCTCTCTCTGCCCTTCACCTGCTCGGGCTCTCTCTCTCTCTCGCTCAAAACATATAAACATTTTAAAAAATTTAATATCACAGAGATATGAGAAGTTACAAAAATGTGAGGAGCTTAGTGAGTTTATCTGCTTTAATCTTCCTTCTCCTGATAAAACATCTGCAAAAGCCTTGTTAAATGGATGATAACAGAGGGGAGTAATAATGGCAGGCCCAGTATTGCAGTGTTCAGAAAATGCTCAGAGGTCTATTAAGTTAAAGTCTATAGTGAACTCATTAGGGAAACATTGAAAGATTGACCTTTTCCGACACCAAACAAACTGGAATCCAACCTTGAACTTTAGAAACATTCCGCTATTAATTGAAATGCTATTTTAACAGTACTTATAAATTAGCACATTTTCAAAGTGCTGTGATCCAAACATTTCCCCAGCTGGCATTGGTTACAGAAATGTTTAGAAAAACAAGAAATGAGCTCGATTTCCCATGTAAAGACCAAATGGGATATCATTACAGGTCGCGTGGACCAGAGGGTGACGGCACGGGCTGCTGTGCTGGCCGGATCCGGCCTGGGCAGGCGGACGTGAGACAGGGCTGCTGAGCACAGCTTCCTTTGACAAGGAATTGTCAGCCCAGCTCCGCAGAACTGGGAAGCAGCCACCAGCTCCTCAAACAGGCCTTCGTTCTGCCCTCTGGCGTGTGTGCTCACGGTTCTCGATTACAAACGAGCACTGTGACCACCCTCCCCCTTCCTGCAGGCGCCCCAAGAAGCCTCTCCCCTCACCGGCGCCCCCGAGTTCACTGAAGCACATTATTTCCCCATGTGCCTCACTCCCCTCTCCCTGCGACTATTTCCTACATGGACACAGCATTTATAGAAAAGGCTTTCCTCAGCTTTCATCCAATCTAGGCTGCAGGCCTATTTGGCAACATTAATTCTCTCCCTCGCCAACGGCCACATCAATTCAGTGCTTTATAAACTATTTCAGGGATCCGATTTATCAGGCCTGACAGTGCTGCACACCGAAATACACAGCCTTGCTTCAGCCTAGCGCACTGCGTGGCTCCTATTTATCATTATTTAATTCAAGGGCCTAAAATTCTCTGACATTATTAATAGTAAGATGAATCGCTGGAAAACTACAGAATCTGTGACCAACGAGGCTGAAATAATCCATTTTGGTGGAAATGTCTATGCGGAATTACATCCCCCGATGGCGGCCTCTCTCATTAGCAGTCGCGCGTCCATCCGTGCTGGAGTGCCAAAGCATGAAGTCCCTCAAGGCAGAGATAATTTGATGCCAATTCTCTTCCAAGCAGTTCACACCAGAGCTCAGAGGGAGGAGGGCGGGGGCCGCGGAGAGAGGGGCCGGTGTCGGCCACAGGATTCTTCTACTTTGTCTGTCACTCGACTTGCAATGTACCAATTTAAGCCATTTTGTACTTGATTAACTTTAACTTGTGTGGCTTTGAACCCGGGGAGGCGCTGGACCTGGAAATCTGCTGGTCAATTATGAGAGCTGTGTTACTTAGACACTCCGCAAGCATTGGGGGGCGAACTTCTGCCTTCAGCCCTCATCCCTGCCATACTCCTTCCCTCCTGATTGAAAGGGAAAGACACTCGCACCCCTACATGGACATTTTCTGTTTGGAAAGAAACAATTGAGAAACAACTAAGAATACATTTGTTTGTCTTTTATTCTAAGACCCAGGGGACACCGTGAATATCACAAGTGGATTATCTCAGGGACAAGGTTAATGGTCTTTATCGAAGCTATGGAATGAATATAATAGTAGAAGGATCCCTCCAGTAAGGATGTGTTTCTCTTTTAAGCCTAGTAGGATAATCTTCCTTTAAAAAAAAGTCTTTTGAAGTGATTTTTTAAATATTATAATTTTATAGTTGACCCAAGCACTAGCAAGTAGGATTAAAATTAAATCTTCCCATCTTAAATATTTGACGGGAAAGGAAGTACTCGACTTTTCCCAGCAAATGCTCCCAGAAATACCAGAAGGGTTATTTCCCATAATTAACTTCACTAACTGTACAAATGTAAGCCCATATCATTCACTTCTATTCTCTGGAGCAGAGAAAGAAAATCTGGGCAGTGTGCTATACTCGCTAGGCTCCATTCATTTACCTGCCGGCAGACCCTCTGTGGCCCAGGCACTGCACTAGGCGGTGAGAATGTGTCCGACTAGTCACTGTCATCAGCAACCTTTACTGGTAACATGTGCCTTTTGCAATAGGCCGTGTACGCTGCCTTTGGGGAGAACATAGTTTGATAACATAGTCGGGGGACCAGTCTGATCTCCCCCAGAAGGAACAGTCCCAACACTCCCACTGCTGTCTCCAGGATCTTATTCTTCAAGCCTCGACGTGCTCCAGATACTCATTTCTGTTTCTTCAATGTTCTTCTTAAGGTTTATAGGGTGAAGCCAAGAAAAAATAGCATGGAAGTGTCCAAAAATAAACTTCTGTTTACCTACGAACACACAACTTCTTGTCGTCTAACAAGAACCAAATTCCATGCCACCAATAGAAAGGTTCATTTGGGAAGTGCATCGGGACAACAGAGAGAAGGATAAAATGAGCAGTGCTTGTGTTTATATGCACGGCCTCTGGTCCATCTCCCTGCCAAAATGTGTCCTTCTAGCAATTTCATTCCCTGGCAGTTGCCCTTCCCTGCTGACTAAGGAAGAACCACAGGTTGCTTCCTAAAGGATTGACCACACAGACTTCCAGCTCCTGGTCCAGCATGTAAGAAGCTTAGAAGTCATCACTCCCTCCAACCACAAGATAAAAAATGACATAGAGTGCTGAACAAACCGAAAATCACAGCTCTTCGTGGACTCACCAAAGAACTGAGGTCCCAGAGCAAATCACTGCCCCCAGCCCTGGAGACGCAGGCAGGTGGATACAGAGAATCACACTCTCCCAGAGTGGGCATTCACGGGCAGAAACTGCAACAGCCCGTACCCAGTTCCTTCCTTCCAGCGCCTCGTGCGCGGCTTGCAGCCGGAAATTACAGGGTATACCAAGAGACAAAACACACAAGCAAACGTCAGAACCACACTCAGCTCTGGCAGGGATGTTGGCCATCAGAGCACGGAATTTAAAACACCTGTGACTAGGGGCGCCTGGGTGGCTCAGTCGGTTAGGCATCCGACTTCGGCTCAGGTCATGATCTCACAGTTTGTGAGTTTGAGCCCCGCATTGGGCTCTGTGCTGACAACTCAGAGCCTGGAGCCTGCTTCGGATTCTGTGTCTCCTTCTCTCTGCCCCTCCCCCACTTGCATTCTGTCTTTCTCTGCCTCTCAAAAATAAATAAATGTAAAAACATGTTTAATAAATAAAAAAGAATAAAACACCTGTGACTAATATGCCAAGGGCTATCATAAAAAGGTGGGCACCATGAAAGAACAGATGGGGAAGGTGAGCAAAGGGATGGAAATGCTAAGAAAGAATCAAAAGGAAATGCTAAAAACTTTTTAAAAATTAAAAACAAGAGAACCAAAATGGAGAATGTCTTTTATGGGCTTATCAAGACACGGGACACAGCCGAGAGAAGAGCTGACCACACCAAATCCTGGGGACACCTTGTCCTTGCTTTGTTCTGTGATTCTGAGGTTATCCTTGTGACTCCGGGCCGTCATACACTGAAGATGAGCTCATCACGATCCTCTCCCCATTACCATGTAGACCGCACTCTCAAGCTGAGGGGGAGGCCTCCGGAAGTGGACTGTTGCCATGGATCCCTCCCGAGTGCCACCAGGAGACAGCAAGGATGCAGTGCCCTCCTGAGCTCAGTAATTAAGCTCAGAAATGCCTTAAATATTTCTGGAGATCCAGAAGTAGTTTGTGTTTGTTTGTTTCTTTCTTTCTTCTGTCTTGTCACTGAGTTCAATGCCCACATCAGTCTTAGGAATATTTCAATCAACCTGGTAAAATTTTTAAATTCGATTTTGATTGTAAGTGATTCAGAGACATACTTTTATACATACCAGTGATGAATCAATTAAGAACTAAGCGCTTTCCCCTATACAAGTTTCTACTTTTTATCTAATGGGAAAAATGATTAACCTATTGCGGAAATATACTTTGCCGTATTTCATCACTGAACTATACAGAACGTACCTAAAAAGATTCTATTCATTTTTTTAATTACTGACATGAAATATCAGCTATCATCTCAAAAGCTGTTTGTCAGAAAATCTATAATGATGACTTCCAATAATGTGAAGCATTCTTAGATTGAGAGGATTCACTCTCAATACAAGGAAACGTCATCTAATGCAAGAAGATATATAAAAATACATATATTTTTGCTTTTACATTCCCCCATCCCATGCAAAACTCACAGCTTATCCAAAAGCAAATTCAGATATCTCAGTAAGAAGCTTACAGGGCACCTGGGGAGCCCAGTGGGTTGAGCGTCCAACTCTTGATTTTGGCTCAGGTCATGATCCCAGGGTTGTGGGATTGAGCCCTACATTGGGCTCTGTGCTTTGGAGGCTCTCTCTCTCTCAAATTAAATTTAAAAACAAAACTCACAACCTGTGTTAATAGGCGATAGTTAGCAGCATCAGGGCTCCATGCACACTTTATCTTGCTTTCCCTGTAGTCTTTCAGCTGGTGTTCTTCACCCCACAGATGGGCAGATGACACCAACTCTTGGCCCTGAGAATAACCAGGTTGGGCATGAGTTAAAATATGCATTTCGGTTAGACTTTACATTAGCCAATGTTCTCCAGAGAAAACAGAACCCATAGGGTATACTTAGATACATACAAAGAGATTTATTGTAAGGGCTTATGTGATTATGGAAGCTGAGAAGTCCCATGATCTTTCATCTGTAAGCTGGACACCTAGGGAAGCTGGCAGTGAAACTTCAGTCCCCAGGAGCTCTGACGTTGAAGGGCAGGGGAAGATGGACGTCCCAGCTCAAGCAAAGAAAGGAATTCACCCTCCCTCCACCTTGTCTTTTGATTCTGGCCCTGGGCAGGTGGGATAAAGTCAGCAGCATTGATGAGGCAGAGCTTCTGCACTCTGTCTACTGGTTCAAATATTAACCTCTTCCAGAGACACCCCCACAGACACACCCAGACATCACCTTATACCAGCCCCCTGGGCATCATTAGCCCAGCCAAGTTCACATATAAAAGTAGCCCTTCTAGATCCTGAAAGGAGGGAATACTACCAGAGTCCACAAGAAAGCACTGGGTGGAATCAGAAGAACCACCAGACTGGATCCCAGTAGGTGCAGCCACGCACTTCCTCTTACGGCCGTGCCAGTGGGCAATCTGAACCAGCGTGCTTCCTTTCCTCCACCTGCATTTGCCCGTCACTCCACTTTGTGTGTCTAGTCCTTCAGGGCCAGGCTGCCAAATCTCCCCACATCTTCCCCCTTCCAGGGGCCTTGCTCTTGGCCATAGAACTCTGTGGTGGCACCTCCCCCTCATCTGGTCAGGGCATCACATACGTCTCTTGATGTGCCCTGGGACTGCCTCTATGTTCTGAATAATAGTGATTCAGGATACCACACTTCCTACTTCATGGAGGAAAGCTTTATTAATTATAAGGGGAAGGAGATATATGGAATTAAACAACTAGAGTAAACATAAAGAGGGAGAGAAGTACAGAGAATGACAAAGAAGGGTTTGTACATCAAATCGGGTGCTCACGACATCCGACCTCCTGGCTGGGGAAGCCCCCAGCAGCCCAGGTGGAGTTCCCAGTGAGGGTTCTGGGAGGACTGTCCCCCCCTTGGGTGAGGCTTCCAACTAGCTCTTCCCGCCAGGGCAATATATACACTGCCCGTGTGCAATCTAGGGTTACTCATTAAGTTTGCCTAAGTGCAGGCCTTCATGAGCTGAGTTTTCTTCTCTATTTCTCTGATCATATCTCACAATCTTAGGAGTCTGGGCATCTGCATATATCTCTTCCCACTCTGATCCAGCCTGGTCTGACTTAAGGAGGTGAGGCAAGTTAATCCCTCTTGGCGTCAGGAACAGAAAGGCCAATTCTGACCCCAAGACCAGATATGGAGCACAAGCCAAGTAAGGACCCATGAGTGTGTATGTGCAGCTCTGGGTAGACATGCATGACAATTCACACAAACAAGTTCTACACAGAACAGTGTAGCAGGATGTTAGCAGAGGTGATGCAAACAGAGACCCAGTAGAGTCCTGTGCATTTCCACTTCTGCTCTGACACTGCTGTTCAAACAAGTCCAGGCCAGCCTGCCGGACAACGAGGCCTGAGTGGCTTCCACCGTCCTTTTAATATTCAACCTACTGCCACATGGGTGAGCGAGCCCCACTGAGACCAAAAGAATCTCACAGCTGCAAACAGCCCTGATTTCCTAGACACACAAACGCATGAGCTAAGTCAAGTCCTCTCCTTTTAAAACACTAAGTTTGGCTTGTCATGTAACGTTATTGTGGCAATGGCTCTCTAACGCCACGCTTTGTTCAGACTTTGCCCAGTATGATATTCTCTCGTGGTCCCTTTGGTGTGTGTATCAGTTGTATACACTCACTTTGTAACAGACAGCCCCCAAATCTCAATGGCTCAAAATAACACTTATTTCCTACCCACATAATTGAGGTCTACCAGTTGCTCAGGCCTCTGTCCCAGGCTACAGATCTATTGCAGTGTGGCTTACCCTGAGCCTTCCCATCCTAGGACCCCTACTGAGGAAGTAGCTCTTCTCCAGGAGACGATGTCCTCAAGAGAGGACAGGAGCTCAAGAGGCTGAGCTGGACCTTAACATAACATTGAAGGTTCCTGCTCATCTGGGCACATCTGCTCACATTCTGCTGATCAAAGCAAGTCACATAGCCAAGTCTACCATGGTGGTGGGTAAGGACAGTCCTTCTAAAGGGAGTCACGGCAAAGATAGGGATGGATAATCCTACTACAGAGGAGGGAATAAGAAATCATGAATAATACTAAAGTCTATCAGAATGTGATTTCACGGAGGCTGACAATTCACATTCCCCAGACAGGAAGAAGTGTCTGGTAAGCTTCCCCTGATAAGCTGAAGGCAGTAGTGTTATTGTCTCAGTTGAGTTGAAAAATAGCCAAAGGATCATGAATCATCACGGAGATCATGGGGGAAATTTGATCAATGCACCTGTCAGCCTCTCCATCACCCAAGACCCATGGAAAACACCTGCTCAGGAAGCAGGCAGCTCACAGAGAAGTGGAAACTCACCCTCTTCTCATAGAATGTGACTAGCCATGACTATCATGTATCTGACGATTGTATGTAATTCTCTTAGAAAAGGAACATGACTTAGAAACTTATACTCAAGAGAGCAAAGAAACTCTTTTTCATAGCAGGAATTTGCTTTTAAACAAATTACCCAGCAGTTGTATACCCCAAACCGGATTGTCTACAGACCTTTCCTCTTAGTTCATTGTGCCCAAGCCTCACCCACGCCCCCTCTTCTCCAGATTCCTACTGATCAGTTGGGCAATTATTTCACTTTATCTTTGGCTCCTCTGAATTCCTTGCTTCCTTAATGTAGATGGGAACCATGGGTGTGGGCTCACAGAGACCTCCCGTCATGGCCCGCATCTGGAAATGAGAATTTCTATCCACCTCTGGCTTGGCTACCAGCTAGTCAAAGTGTTTCATTTTCTGAAGTCCTAGAAACACAGCTCCTCTTGCCTATGAGTAAAGGAAACTGGGAGATGCTGGCTCTGACACATTTGTACGTGACCAGCAGTGACCACACAAGTGCCAACTTCCCGCCTCCCACCCCTGGGTCCAGGTGACCTTAGCATTGTCATGGGGAGACCAGACGCTTACCACAAGACCATTTCCAAGAAGACCACTCATCACTGAACACTTTTTCTCTATTCTTAGGAAACAGGCAGAATTGAACCACATGGCAACAACCTATCCCATAATCCTCCATTCCCTGGAGCTTATTTATCACGATGTCTATGACAATTTGGCTTTTTTACATGTCAAAGTTTGAAAAAATACTGAATTGTGTTCAAAATCAAAGCAGTTATTTTTATATCATTGATAGTATACTGCTGTCTTCAAATCATAAATTTAAAAAAATCTATTTAGAAAATACAAATGTGTGTCTATGTGTGTGGGCATATGGACCAAAATTCATTTATTTATATCCTCATGTAACAACCAGATTCCAGTTAGTATTCCTTCACGGATTTAGGGTTAAATCTTAACTAATGGTATGAATTGTTGAAGATTCATCAAAAAAGTAGACGTATATTTAAAACAACATATATTTAAGATTCCCAACAGCATAAAAATATTTCAAATAACTTAAATATAATGTTTTTTACCAATTGCAATAATAACTATGCATTCAAAGCTAGAAACAATAAAATGCATCCAAAAATAGGAAATCACTTTCAATCCTCTCTAAACTCTTCTGTGATCTCAAATAGCTAAAGCGGTTGCCATGTCTCAAATTATTATTATATTGTACACACACACACACAACTTGAGATACTTAGAAAACACCTGGAGGTATGTGAGTGGTTAACATTAGCACCATCTCATTCAAAAGACATGAGACAGAAAACACTTCCAAATTGCTTTTTAAGTTGCTTCTAAAGTGCTCACGAATAGATTTTCACTCAAACACAGACCTAGAATAATGTAAAATGTAAAAACATATATTATGCCTCTTAAATTGGTAGTGTTACATCTTAACTGCCAAGTAAACATTTATTATGTACACTTCTTTACATTTGAAACTTTTTATTTGAAAATACCCACATATTGGGGCGCCTGGGTGTCTCAGTCGGTTAAGTATCTGACTTTGGCTCAGGTCATGATATCACACTTCATGAGTTCGAGCCCCCCGTCAGCTTCTGTGCTGACAACTCGGAGCCTGGAGCTCACTTCCAGTTCTGTGTCTCCCTCTCTCTGCCCCTCCCCTGCTCATGCTCTGTCTCTCTCACTCTCTCAAAACTCAATAAACATTACAACATATTTTTTAAGAAATTACACACATATTTATTAATAAGATAAATTTCATACTTAAAAAGAAAAATAAAATTCTGTCTTTTTCTTACATGTGTATATGTATTTCCTCTTCTCTTATATGATTGACCCTTCATCATCCAGAGCCTGTTCTGGTGCCATATTGGTCACTTCGCTTCTCAGCAGCAGCAATCCCAGGATAGACTCAGAAGATCCAACTCAACCCAACCAATTTACTTCCCATTAGCTGCTCTGATGAAGGATCTGATAGAAAGGGAGGTTGTAACTAGGGCATAGATGAGATGTAAATCCTGTCCGTAAAACCATGTCTCAACTGCACCTCCAAGCACGGGAAAGCAAGAGTTGTCTCTATTAAATCTACACCTTGTACTTTATGACTTTGGAATTTGTGGTAAGTCAACACTGCTCCACTAAAGCTTGGTTTCACATGATTAACAAAAGAGGTTTGCTATACATAAGAAGAATATAAACAATTGCAAGAGGACTTTCACAAACTAATTAATTTTAAAAGTTCAAGAAATGATGTATTGATAGATTTCTCCATAACATCCTAAGCCAATTAATACACTCTTCCATTACATGGAGCCTACAGGGATTTATACCAGGTAAGAGAGAGTCACAGCTCCTTTCTTGAATTTCCGCCATCCAGAATTTGAAAGCCAATATTTTTCCTTAACTCATTTGGTGGCTGCACCTGGCCTAACCTAAAATAAATTAATGATAAAACCTGACCTGACATGAGGCTAATTAAAGTCTTTATTGCTTCAACTGTGTGAATATCCATAGTTTTCATGAAGCAAATCTCGAGGTACACCTGATTCTGGTTATTTGCGGTAGATATGCTCTAAGAAGTCACTGAATGCACAAACACCGAACCAGGGACCCTGGACGAACACAAGGTGGGGTTCCTGAGAGCCTCTGGTCACGTGTCTGTCAACCAATCAATCCATGACCTTGTTGTCTGTGTGTTTCTATTTAAGGACACCATACAGAATAGCCATTGTCAAGTCAGTAACATTGAACCCACAGCCAACAGAGCTGTAACCGGCACATGAGAGACGCTTATCCAGCACGTGTTTTCTCTGTGAGGCACATCGCAGCCTTCATGTCTCTAGGAAAACCCACAGCGCCTCCCCACTATGCTTGGGCGCCATTTTAAACAAAGAAGTCTCCAGCAGAAAACACAGGAACGTGAAAACGTGGCACTAAACACGCTGCGGAAAGGACCGGCGCTTGCAGGGGGAGGCCTGGATTAGGAGGCAGAGGATGATTGTCTGTCTCATCCCGGAGCCTGACCTTCATTGGCTCAAGTGCCCTGCTGCTCTGCCCACGTCTGATGGAGAAAGCACTGCAAGTATTAGTTTTGGGGTTACAAATAAATGCTAGCAAGCAGGCAAACTTGCAAATACGGGACCCGCAAATAATGAGGATGTTGTGAACTGGATGTCTGTGTCCTCCCTCAAATGCCTATGTTGCAAATTTGCCCACAAGGATAGTGTTTGGAGGTGGAGTCTTTGGGATTAAGATTAGCTGAGGACACGAGGGGGGGGGCCCAAGATGGGATTAGCGCCCTGTGAGAGCCACCGCAGCGCCAGCTTCCCCTCTCTGCTGTCTGCCCCGTGAGGGCATGAGAAGACAACGGTGTGCGACCTGGAAGAAGGTCCTCTCGGGAGCTCCACCCGCGGCCAGCCTGGTCTCAGACTTGAGCCTCCAGACTGTGAGGCTAAACACCTGTTGTTTAAACCACCCAGCCCGTGGTATTTGTTACAGCAGCCAGACTAAGGCAGAGGATCAGCCACATTGACCCCTGGGGGCTGCCCCAGAAAGCCGCATCGTGACTTCTACAGCCAGGCAGTGCTTTGCCTGCTAACGTCTGAACACTTCCTAATTCCACAAGGTACTCGGCTGCAAGGGTCCCAGACAAGGGGCTGTCACCTCTCGGAGCTGACATCTGGCACAAATGCTGTGCCTTTCATGACCTCACTGAGAGCCACCCCGCAAGCTGTCCAAATCAACAGGGTCGTACAGTTCTGCAGCTTGGCTGATTTCTACAGAGCAGGTACAGCACCNGGGGGGGGGGGGGGGGGGGGGGGGCGGAGACACAGAGCAGAGTCCGGCTCCACCACTGAGGACCCTGGGTGTGTTTAGGCCACTTGCTTTTTCTCTCTGAACTCATTCTCACTACCTAGAAAAGCAAGGAGTAATTAAGAATATATATATATGGACTCATATTCTTAGGAGCTCTTTAACTCTGTGCTAAAAGAAGACATTAACTGAAAAGTAGCAGGTAGTAGGTTGAGTTTGTGGATTCTGGAATTTGCATGGGCACAGGGAGGACGAGATCCAATGAGATGAGCCTAGGACCCTCGGGAAGCATTGTCAGTTCTGCAAAGAAACCACTGAGGTCGCTTCTGGAAATCAGAGAATTGGAATTCTCCAGATTCGTTGCATTGGCTACAATACTTCAAAGTGCTCAGGAGTAACTTTCTTTTAATGTACTAGTGCTAAATACAAATAAATACACACACGCACATATATACACACACACATACATACATACATACATATATATATATATATATGTTAGATAGAGAGAGGCTCCCCAGCACTGATGCCAAGAAGTTTGAAGCTTTTTTAGAATTCCTTGTGTCTTCAGAAATATAATAGCAGCTTGAAAACACAGTTTCCTCGAATCAATGTTAATTCACTTACACCTTCAGCTGCTAGCTGCTATTCCAGATTAACTTGTGGGCACAAGACAGTCAAAGGGTGATTCGTTCTAAATTATGCTATTTTCCCCCTCCGATTGCCTGGCAGCGGTCTCCTGCTTTGTGAACAAGCCACACCACCGTACGAATCTGAGGCGCCCCTCTCGCAAGATGGTATAAAGGATCCGCTCTTTCCGACGGGCTTGCATTGTGAGCAGACTGGGACACAGCTCAGGACCCGGCGCCCCAGCAGCCGTAGAGGGGCGCGTCCTGACCCGAGCGCAGCTGCAAAGCCGGCAGCAGGAGGGTGTCAGGAGGCGCTAAATGACGGCGGAAAGCAGAGGCCCCGGGTTTTCTAGGAAGACCTGAGGCGCCGTCCTGAGAGGCGCCTCAATTGACTCCAGTGTCCTGTGCTTCTCCTCATCCCTTGCCTTCGGTTCCCCCAAACCACCTCACCCAGGCCTGTGTCCTCTCGATCGGACCCCTGAAAACGCCCTCGCCCCGGTCACTGATGTACCCGCAGCGCCCCACGGGGAGCCCTCCGCCTTCTTCCTCCACTGAATCAATGCTGCTCGAAGCCAACAACCGCTCCCTCCTCCGCCAGCCCCCGGGGTGAGGGATCCTCCTGGGATTCTCTCTACGACAGGGGACGCGCACAGGGCTACCCTTGGCCGATGGTCTGCTGTTGTCCTCTTGAAATTTTTAAGGACTGGAGAACGAGGGACCCGCATCTGCATTTTGCGCTGGGCCCCAGGGGTCACTACGGAAGGAATGGTCACGTACTCCACCTGCACGCCAGGGACAGACACGCTCCTCTCTCGACCCGAGCTCCCGCGGAAGGTCAGCGTCTGCGCGCCATCGGCCCCCTTGACATTGCCATCGGCACGTCACTAGCGAGTGCAGGCATCACGGGGCCACGTGCCCGCGCGCCTCCCCACGGCCAGCTGACTGCCCGCGTCCTTCCCGACGCAGCAAACGGCGGCTCCTTCTGTCCAGGAGCTCAGACCAAACTGTCGTCACCACCAATTCCTTCTCTTGTCTTGCACGAACCACCCGGTGTGCTAGAGCCCTGCCGCCGGGCCTGAACACGCTCCCATTGCCAGGCCCCTACCGGGTCCCCTGCGCGGCTCTCGGACTCCGCGCAACGCATTTAACACAGAGAAGCTACAACGATACATTAAATAAAAACTATACGCGGCTACTCCCCTGCTCAAAATCTTGCGGCGGCACACCAGATGCTCGCCGCGGTCCACACGGCACTGCCTCTCCTCGCCCGCCTCCAACATCAGCCCCCAGGATCCTCCCTGGGGCACCAGGCGCAACTCTTGAGCGCCTTGTGTTTACTCTGGCTCCATGGCGTTTCTGATTCCGTAGGGCTGGAAGGCTCTAAGTTCTGCACACCTGACTCATCGCCAGCTGTATCTCCCCTCGGGTCACTGTCTTGTACAGGCCCTCCCCGAACAACCTGCCCGCACGGCCAGGGTCACTTCCCGGCACCCAAACTTCCCGCATCCCCCACCTGTTCACTTACATAGTCATCGTTTGCCTCGACTTCGTAGATTATTAAAACCCAAGGAACACCCACACTGGTGTATCCCCAGTCTTCAAACACCCCCAAGCGATCACGACAGAAATGGCAGACGCCCCCTTTTGCGTGCCCGGGGCCACCACGTACACTCCCTACCGACCTCACCAAAGTGCTCCCTTCAAACATGGAGCTTCCCGTGCACAGCTGGGCTCTGCGCCGAAGTCCTCCAGGGGCGCGTGCTTCTTCAGTGCTCAGAATGGAGACTGGGAGCAGCCGTTGTTTTTAGGAATCAGAGGCCCGGGGCACAGCAAGGCGGCGGCTCTTCCCCACGGCAGAAAAACACCCTTCGGCTCAGTGCCGTGACTTCTGTCTTTACTGTGAACCCTGGAACTTTCCCAGGGAGCAAATCCAGCCTCTGACATGATGGCACAACATCACCCACGAGCTGTGATTTATGCCAAATGCTGGAGACACTTGCCAAGGACAGGTCCCTGGAGCCCAGCCAACCCGAGTGGATCCCAGTGACCCCAGGTGCGACAGGTTGTAAAGTCAGCCGCTGTGGAGACCGATCAGTTGAACACACACACACACACACACACACACACACACACAGTCCTGGGCATCATCAGGGACAGAAGTAAAATGAAGGGGAGCATAAATCCCAAACCCACCACTGACGCATCCATGAAGAAAAGGTGTGAGCCCCGTGGGCCAGTGGATTTAGAGCCACTGCCCATTTCACTGGATGCTTGAAGCCCTACCTCCAGAGCACAAGCCTATTTAGTCTGTTTCCTTTTTTATAGTTGAATGTAAACGAAGCCATGTCACATATATTTTTTTGTGTCTCTTTTTCACTCAGCATAATGTCTGTGAAGTTTGTTCCCTTTTCTGCTAGCATTGCATGGATGTATTGCGATTTGTTTATCTGTTCATTAGGTAATGGATATTTGGATTGTTTCCAGCTTAGATTATTATTATTAAAGCTGCTATGAGCTTTTGTGCACAAGAAAAAAAAAAAGAAATTTGAGAAACATAAAACTTACAGAGAAGTAAATAGAATCACATACCCTTCCGTCACTGAAGCCTGCTCTTCAATATTCTTCTCAAGTCTTAACCCAAGGCACGACTTTGAGGAGGGGGTATGTCCACAGTCATGCTCATGAGTTACCGCATGTGTAATTTTGTTACAATTTTTACATAATATTACAGCATAAGCACTTTTCATGTTCCGTGAAACCCTTCATGCTCGGCAATAACAGGCACCTGGCATATAGCTGGGGTATAAATTAATTTAATGGCTTTATTACATGTCCTCAAGTTATGATGCATAATTTACTCTAATATGATCCAATACCTGGTTGGTTGAAAGATTTGCTTTCTTCCTCTTTGACTGTTTCATGCGTATTTATGCTGATTTCTGTTAAAGCATAGCTCTGGAATGGAATTGCTAAATCAAAGAGAATTACGTAGATATAGATGAGTCATTCTATATTTTTCCAAATCTCTGTCTTGTTCTTGATGCATGTGACAAGAAGTGAACACAGGCTGTAAAGTTTAAGTAGTAAGAAATAGAAACTTGAAGTGTGGGGTTCACATGAGAAAATCCTACAACTTTTGAATGTGGCTAAGAGACTAGGTATTAAATCTTCTCACCATACGCACATGCGCACACGCACACACAAAAGAAAGAAAGAAAAATAAAAGAAATCATAACTCTCTCTCAAAATAAATCTCCCTCTCTCTCAAACATAAACAAATAAACTTTAAAAAAGAAATGACAAAACTATATGACGAAATAAAGATTGTAGCCAATACCCTGGTGGCCATCATTTGGCATTTTATAAATGTATCAGATCAACATGTTGTACACCTTAAACTTACACAATGTTGTGTGTCAATTCTGTATCAATAAAGGTCGGGGGAAACACACAGAATCTCAGCCTTCATCAGCTACCCCTTGGCACTGCGGGGACTTTTTCCTTTGTTTTTCTAATGTTCACTTATTTTTGAGGGAGGGAGGGAGAGAGAGAGAGAGAGAAAGAAAGTGCGGTGAGGGGAGGGGCAAAGAGAGGGAGACACAGGATCCAAAGCAGGTTCCGAGCTGTCAGCACAGAGCCCAACAAAGGGCTCGAACTCACGAACTGTGAGATCATGACCTGAGCCCAAGTCAGACGCTTAACGGCTGAGCCCCCAGGGGCCCCTGGATCTTGCCACTGTCCCCATCCCAGCCCAAGTGTGCTCCATCCCTCGCCAACCCCACTGCCCCATCTCTAGCTGCTCTTTCACACAACACTGTCTCTGTGGCTGAGACACGGGGCTTAGCCCGCACCCCCTCGGTGGCCAGACACCACGTGTTTGCTTCTCCTCCCTCAATGTTTCAACGTGTCATCCGCTTTATGCTACAGACGGACTGAGCTTCCAGTGCAGCCAGGACTAAGCCCAGGGTGCTTCGTGGGCGCACAACATAATCAGAGTCAAGGAATATGCTTCCATCCGGAAAGAAAGCTCGGGAAATGACTTAGCCCACAGAAATCCACCTGTGGCGTGTGCACCCAGCACTCAGCGCACACACCCATGCGCAAACACACGCACACACCCATGTGTGCGCGCACAGAATCCCTCCGTCCTGTACTTCCCTTTCCAAGAACTTCCCATCCTTTTCGGTGCACTTGCAAGAGCCCGCTTGTGCAAGACGGCTTTCCCACGTGGCGCGCTGTGCTGTCCCTTCCTCTGGCTTCGCGAGCCTCCGCCATCTGTCTCTTTCACTGGCGCGGTTGATACTATGCTGTGATTTGTTACCTAAACGGTGCCATTGGCTGGGGCACTGCAGGCAGATTGTAATCTCCAGGAAGCAGAGACAATGCCTTGCATTTCTTTCCTATCTTCCCAGCCCCGAGCCTTTAGCCCGGGGCGGTAAACAATGAGTAATGGCCCCAAAAAGACAAATGACCATGGGCGTGCATTTTTTCTGCTGTCAAAGACACAGTTTAGGTGGGAGGAAACTCTTTTTCTCCCTCTTCCCAGAGGAAGACCGTGCAAAAGAATAACCCTTTGGGTTCCCTGCACTTGTTCCCACCCAGATTACCCGGCCGGCAGATTTGGAGGCAGCCCAGGAGAGTGACCTCGGCCCTCTTCTCTGCCCACGGACGCCAGCGGCCAGCAGGAAGCACAGGTCCGGTCTGCCCCTCTGAGCGTGATTCTCAGACGCAGATGCCGCTGGACAGATGGTCAATGCCAAAGGTTTATTATGACTTTGGGGGTAAGTCTTATTAATTAGGGAGTGAAATACAAACCTTCCCATGTGGTGAACAACCCACATGCTCCTGCTGCTTCATCAGCATAAAAATATTTTAGGGACGCCCGGGGGGCTCAGTGGGTTAGGCATCAGACTCTTCATTTCGGCTCATCGTGATCTTATGGTTCATGACGTTGAGCTCCAGGGCAAGCTCCGTGCTGGCAGTGCAGAGCCTGCTTGGGATTCTCTCTCTCCCTGACTCTGCCCCTCCCCTGCTCATGCTCTCTCTCTAAATGAATAAATAAAAAATGATATAACACTATCTTATCCTGCATCTTCCTGACCTCTTTGTGTCTCCGTTGATTTTAACTTTGGGCTGAGAAAAGAGGGTGTGGTTAGCGGTACCCCTTCTGCCTCCGTGACGCGCCCCTCTTCGCACGCCTCTTGCTGGTACTACCTTTCTGTAACTGCGCCCACAGCCTCCGACCCCAGGGCACCCATGCCCGAAAGGCAGTGTGGCCAGCCCGCAGCCACACAGAGAGCGCCAGCCCGGTATCCGCACCCCTGCCTCCGAGGAATGGAGTGTGTCTGCAGCTGCTGGAAGCAATAAGGACGGACACTCTTGGACATCCTTGGGTGTTTCTTGGAGCGCGCAGATCGAGAGGATTCCTCCCCAGCCTGAGGTTCCCCTCTCTCCTGCCTGCAGCCCCAGTAAAATGTCGGGAAGGCCAACAAATCCTCAAGGGGGCAAATGCACATATGCTGCCCAGGATAAGGGGAAGAACAGACCCCTGGCCACACTCCTGCCTTCCCAGCCTCCCAGGGGGCACTTGGGCTGCAGGGACAACGTACAGAGCGGAAAGGCCACGCGAACCACCGTCTGCAAGAGGGGAAAGTCTACCTTATACATATTCCCTTAAATGAGTAACTGCTTCCCCTTATTCTAGACAGGAAATCCTGGATACATCTCCAAGAATAGGGCTGATGACTTGGAAGAAAGTCGTGCAGGAAATTTGAAACAATGATTACACTGAACACTGGAAATTGGCGGCTGCGGGCACGTTTAGAGCTCCCTGCATCAGAATGCTCTCTGCATATTTTGTCTAAATAAAGCGCATGATCTGATCATGCCGTTCCAACGAGGATGAGCACTGATGGTCTCTCATTTGAAGAAAATGCTCTTCAACACATTTCTAAATGTGTAATTTTCTGGCGGGTAAATAATCTACATTTTTTTTGTACGTCCCTAAAATGATTTACATAATCCACCTTTTAAAAATATTGTAAATATGCATTTACATGATAAAGTATGATTAGACTATAATGTCAACTCATACATTTCCATGAAGAATGTTTTCTTCAAGGGGAAAAAAAAAGCACAAGAAAAAACAAAGGAAATTTACAAACTTTCTACTTCCCATTGGTGCATTTTAACTTAATCAACGTATTTATTCTGAGATATAATCAGCTGATGATTATACTCAAAAACCAATCATTTATGGAAATATATATATTCTTCAGTATATTAATTTTTTATTTTTTAATGTCTATTTTTGAGAGAGCACAAGCGGCGAGGGGAAGAGAGAGAGAGAGACACAGAATCAGAAGCAGGCTCCAGGCTTCCAGCTGTCAGCACACAGCCTGACACGGGGCTCGAACCTGCGAACCTCGAGGTCATGACCTGAGCTGAAGTTGGACGCTTGACCAACTGAGCTACCCAGGCGCCCCTAGTATTTTAATTCTTAAGTAATGTCCTCAATTTGGTAATACTGAGCCTCTTATATGAGGAAAACACTCAGGCTTTTGTTAAAGAGGGTCATTCCAAAACCTTTATGTCATTGGATGTTTTAGAAAAAATAACCTTTTTAAGTTAGAACCACTGACAATTTACAGAAATCTTACACATGGGGTCTTCGCGTGCCTCATATAGTTTCCCCTTCAATTAACATCTCACATTAGTGTGATAGCTTTGTCACAACTAACAAACCAAAATCGAATCATCATTTTACGGAAATGTCCATCATTTATGCAGAGTCCCTTGGAGTTTACCTCACATCCTTGATCTGTTCCAGGACTTCGTGCAGGACGCCTTGCCACACGTAATCATCCGTGTCTCCTTCACCCCTCTCGGCTGTGACAGCTTCCAGATTTCCTTCCTCCCGACAACCTTGACAGTCTTGAGGAGTACTGGTCAGGTCCTTCGTACAACGTCTCTCATTTGGGACTGGGCTGATGCTTTCATCAAGAGGAGATGGGGTGACGGATTTTGAGGGGAGACGACCGGAGTCATCATCAGGTCTTTTATATCCTGATTATTGACCTTCATATCGCCGTTCTTGATCTCATTATGAATCAAGTGACTAATTGTATCCAGCGTTACCGAGACACCCAGGAAAATGAGAATAGACGGACACGCGGGCAGCTTGGGGGCTGGGAGATGTTGGGTGCACACCAAGGACGGGCTGTCAGCGTCACGAGCCGTGAGCCACGGTGAAGTGGGGTGAGCGCACCCTGAAACAGAGACCGCAAACATTTCAGGACGTCTGAGGAGAGAGGGTTGAGAAGTAGCGGAGAAGTAAGCAGGGGTTAGTGTTTCGCTGCTGTTGCTTAAGTTGCAACACTAAAACGCTGAGGATGTCCCTCACCTGTCAGTCCCTCACTGCGCTGTGAATTGGGTCCGGGTCGCACAGAGGGTAGAAAGACAGAGGTGCTTCTAAGATGTTGCTTGTATCCAAGGAACCCTAGCAAGATGGTCTAGACTCCCTGCTTGCTGCCTGGACGGCCTTATCATTCACTGCAGGGTAAGGCCCACTATCCATCCCCCAAAAACGACATAATTGTCAACCAACTCACATGAATTGTGAGACAGAAGTCTCACTTTCATTTGCTCCCAAACTATGAAAACCTGCACATTTTATCAATAGAAAAATGTATACATTGTGAGGTGATGAGCAGCCCCGTGGAAAGAGGATTTGGTCTCACGTGGGTTATGAATCCCGTACTGTCACCCCACGCTCCCACGTGCTCTGCTTACGTTCAGAAGGGGAGCCAAGAATCACCTTCCACTTCAAAAAAGATGGCCGCTTATGTCCTAAATGACATTTTCTTCATTGTCTAAAAATGAGCCATTTACTCAATTCCTGTTCCTTGATGTTTAATCTAATGTCCCATCATTGCTTTGATTATTTTTGCAGGAATAATAACTACTATTTATTGATCACATACACTGTTGCAGACAAAATATATACATTACCATCAATCTTAAAATGGTGTTGCTATCAACGTTTTACGGGAAGATTCACAGAGATTAAATGGGTTGCCCAGGTTACAGGGATGGTAAGTAATGAAGCTGGGTTTACGGCAGGTCTGCCTCTCCAAAGTCATTGTTTCCCCGCAAAATGCAGGTGAGCATAGACCTAGCAAAACAGAAAGTGCAGAACTTACAGATTGCCGTTCTGGCCAATAATTACAGGCCAAACACATCAGAGGATGAGCCACTTCTTCAAATGTTGGTTGTTTCCAAAAGTAATTAGGATTTTCCAGGGGTGTCATCTAAATTTACAACTCACAACTCACCTGCACTCATGGCACAAGTGGAAATACATCAACANAAAAAAAAAAAAAAAAAAAAAAAAAAAAAAAAAAAAAAACTTGGCATGATATTTATGTGCTAATTTTTAAACATAAATTATCAGAAATGCTGGGCTTGGGGCACAGAGACAAAATATTGCTATAAGACAATCAATCCCTTGATTTATCAAGTAAATTGGATTGCATTCCAGTCATCTAGATATTTAAGGTCAATAAGATGGATCTCATATTGTGTCCTGATCATTAATAAATTCCAGCTTGTCCTGATAATGTGATACTGCTTTGGACTTAATTAGATCCATCCACCTCCCTCTGTGGCAAAGAATAGAAAGACAAGAATTCTCATGTACCCAAATTATATGGTTTTATTATTTCAAAATCTCAAAATCCTGAACAGCCTACTGATTATTTTTCCAAACTATTATTACAGGGATAAAAGGGGTTCTAAATAAAAATTCTCAACCCAAAAGATTTAGTCTTATAAATTGTCCAATTTTTAAAAGGATATTTTAAAAAATTTTTTAATGTTTATTTTTGAGAGAGAGACAGAGTGTAAGCAGGGGAGGGAGACACAGAGTCCAAAGCCGGCTCCCAGCTCCCAGATGTCAGCACAGAGCCTGAGCGGGGCTCGAAATCACAAACTGCGAGATCATGACCTGACCCAAAGTCGGGTGCTTAGCCGACTGAGCCACCCAGGCACACCTTAGAAAGATATTGTTAGTTGCATAAAAGTGACATATATTCATTGTAGAAATCTAAGTAATATCAAAAAATACCAAGAAGGAAGCAGAAATCTTCAGAAACGCCACCACCCATCTACCCTCCCCACCCCCATAGAACATGATTTTTGCTGGGCGATCTTTCTAACTAACTCTTTGGGCATATATCTACATGTTAGGGACATGGGCGATATCATATCTGAGGTCTTATAAAGTTCTCCATTTCACACACAACATGCTGTGGATGCCTATCTGCCCTGAGGGAAAGACAGGAAGCTCCCCAGAGAATCCCGCCTTGGGTGGAGGCATTTGAACAGACTCAGAATCTGCTTCTGCTCTTGCTTCCCAAGGTCCAGGCCTGCCCTCCAGCCAGGACCCAGTAGACACGGGTACCATCTGCAGCCAGGGTTTACCGCCTGCACGCAGGAAGCAGCGTGGGGGAACCACCCTCCCGGGGTCTGATGGAGAAAACAAGCTTCAGCGTCCTGTGGCTTCATATTTATCAGAACTTGGTTGAGAAAAACAAGATCCTGAGAAAATTCTTGTGGGACAGAAAGTCCGCCAACCCTTAGAGTCTCTGTGGAGTTGGGTCCCAGAAAGCATGTGCCTCCCGCCCTGCAGTGGCAGCCGGTGGCTTCACCTTGGGTTCCGTCTGTCTACAAGGAAGGTCAGCGTGGGACACCGCCCTCCTCGCCTCGCCACCATGGCCACTGCAGAGGTGCGGTGGCGGGTGTCCCCAGCTTCCACGGATCACGCGGAAGCAATGTCAGTCTAGTTGGGTCTTCTCAGGGAGATCAGTAGCTAGACCGTAGCTCTTGTCTCCTGGACGTCATAAGGGATCCAACCAAACGCGCCAGGACTACTGTTGACTGGTGAGTCTTCCTCTCACTGTGGGTAAAGGGAAGTCCCGCTCAGATCAGCCCCCACAGGGGTGTCCCCAGGAGGCTGAGACACAGCGGCTGCAGGTGTGGGCAGGGGCCTCCTGATGAGGGGCCGTCAAAATGGTTGCTGCGGTTCTGGAAATCACGTGCAAGCAACACAAAATCCAAGGAAAATGGCTCTGTCCCTTCCAGAATGTCCACCTTAGGGCCACGGGAAGTTTTCCCAGAAGCTTGCAGCTGGCCTTTGACCTTTCAGTCGAGTCTCCTTGACTAGTGGCTATTAGGAGCCTGGTGTCACCATTCTGGACTTAGAACAGCCAGAGGCAAGATCTGCATTGCTGAGTTCCAGACAAAAGACACGTGCTCCGCACAAGAGGGACATGGTGATGGGCAGGCAATTCCCACCCTGTGCCACCGATGGGGACCTGGCAGGTGTGACCTCGTGACAGGTGTGACAGGTGTGACTGACAGGCCCCTGACCCTCTCCTCACCCCAGGGACCTCCGCCCACTTCTGGTCCCGACGCCAACCCATGCCTTGAGCAAGCATCTTATGTCATGCATTCTTGTAAGCGTCTTTACCTCCTTTCTGGTTACTAAGTATCACTCACGTGAGTGTGCACTGTGCACAGGTACCTGTGTGAACAATTCCAGCGCTCAGTTATATGGCGGCTTCACATACACAACTTCATCGGATCTGAACAACAACACTGTGAGGTGAATACTTGCTAAAGTCCGGTGTGAAGAATAAACTCCCAGAGGGAGTAGATAATGTGACCTGCATACCAGCTGGTACGTTGTTGGCTCTGGATTTGAACAGGATCTCTGACCACGATTCCAGGGTTTTCCTACCACCCTTCCTCACACACATAAGTATGTGTCTTTGGGAAGCTCTTCTTGCTCCAGACAGTTAGAAATTCCCAAGATAGGGAAGTCAGAAATACCAGGAATGTTCCTTAACATTAGGAAACAAACTTTTAAACATAGGAACACGAATCACACATCTGATTTTGTGTCTTGGCCAGGATGCCCTGAAAGTACACAGTATAAAAAAAATTTTTTTGAAGGTTTTCATATATGCTTTGCTATGGAGTGAATGCTTGGGTCCCTGCCTAGACTGATATGTTGAAGCATTAACACATGGATGTGATGGTGTTAGGAGGTGGGGCCTTCAGGAGGTGACTAGGTCATGAGGGTGGAGCTCACATAATGGGATTAGTGCCCTGATAAGGGACATCAGGGAGAGAGCTTGCTTTCCTTTTTCCTCTCTCCCTCCGCCATGTGAGGCTGTAACAAGATGGCAGCCATCTGTGGACCAGGAAGAGGGCTCTCACCAGAACCTGACTGTGTTGGCTTCCTCATTCCAGACTTCAGCCTCTAGAATCACGAGAAATACATTCATGCTCTTTCTAAACTACCCAGTCTGTGCTGCTTTGTTACGGCATCTCAAGCTGACTAAGACATACTTGTAACAACTTAAAAATGTTAATATTGGCTCTAACAGGCAAAGTCCTGATGAAAGACATTCTGCCTTCCTGCACCCCTTTTTCCCACTCCCCCTTTATACAGCTGATTGGAAAACTGTCTTCCAACTGGGTGCCAATCCTCAACCCAGAATATTAAATGAGGACATCTCTACAGCTTCAAACACTTCAGGATCTCAGAAATCACATTTAAGTCTCTAACATAATCTCCTCACAGGTACCAGAAAATCAGTGATATCTGAGCAAAGTTTTTCTGAACTCGAAACCATGGAGAAACATTCTAACTTTGGGTAGCTACAACTTTGTTGAATCTTTTATCAGAAAAAAGTGAAATGATGTATGTGACTCTTTCAATATATTTTCCTATTGATTCCATCACAAAGGAAGAGAAAAGGCAGCATTTTTTTTTTTTTTTAAGAAAAAGAATCCTGGGTGTAGATGAAGTCTATCATATAATGAATTCCGGTCTCCTGGCGTCTTTTCCGTCCCCCAGCCGTGTTAGTTCAGGCTCTTCCCTGCTGCTGGAGACCGGCGCTGGGAGGCGGCATTAATGCAATCAGCATCATTTTATCAGTTCCATTATTTCTACTTTCAGTCTCTGCTGAAAAGCACTGAAAGCACTTTGAAAGATTGAGAGGTTCTTTGAAAACCTTTTCCAGTTACAAATAAGAAAAAAAGGTTTTCATTTAGAATCCCTCCCTTTGCCTTATAAATACACTCTGCCCAGCCAGCCCCATCTTCTCCCATCACACCCTGGATGGATGTTTCTTCTTTCTTTTCGTAGGGAGAAGCAACACAGGCAAACCCATGATCCAGGCCACTGACCCAGGAAAGGCGACCTTTCCGTAGGGAGCGCAGCACAGCATCTCCACTCTGGATTCTGGTGCCCCCACGCCCCCGGCACTGATGGTTGTGGGGCCACAGGCTGCTGCTTAACCATTCTGGGCCCAGCTCATCATTAGTGCAAAATAATGATAATAAACTATGAAAATGAATGCATTAATAATTTAAAGAGCTGAGACCTGTGCTGGGCATACAGTGTTACATGCATTTACTTGATAAGACATATGAATAAGCCTTCCAATTATGGACATAATCACTCCTTCCAACGTCAGAATGCAGCTGTTCCTAACAATTCTGTCAGCCCCCATCTTCCCATGTGAGGTGATCTCTGTCACCTTCACGGGTCAACCATCCTCAACCATCTCAACTCAATGTCCTCTAGAAAAGTAAAGCTCCCACCAGATCGTGATATAATGAACCACATGGAGGAAGAAGTCTATGAAAAGGATTCTGAAGAGGAGCAATATGATGTTTCAGTTTAAATCAAATCATCAACCTGAAATAAATTCCAACTATCCTCTGCTTCATTTCTTTTATTCTAGTAGTCTGGAGGAAAAAGGAAAGGAAAGGAAAAGAAAGGGAAGGGAAGGGAAGGGAAGGGAAGGGAAGGGAAGGGAAGGGAAGGGAAGGGATGGAAAGAAAGAAAAGAAAGAAAAGAAAGAAAGAAAGAAAGAAAGAAAGAAAGAAAGAAAGAAAGAAAGAAAGAAAGAAAGAAAGAAAGAAAGAAAGAAAGAAAGAGGAAATAATTTCACTACATTGAAAAAGACTCAAAGTTCAAAGAAAATGATTCCAGAAAGAAAGAATGGAACATTTGCTCAGTTTGTTAAGGTTATTGGTTAACCTGTGGAACTACTTGATCTTCACTCAAGGGTGTTTTAGGCAGAGACTATCAGTGGGCTCAAGATAACTTTGAAATTATTCAAAAGTAACAGGTCCATATTTGAGTAATAAGAAATAAGTGACATTCAATTGACATGCCTCCGGCATAACGAAGGTGTTTAATAGAATGTGCCTGATAATTACTGAAAAATCCTATTTTTGAGTTCAATGAGCGATGGCTAAGATATGGCATAATACATGTTTGTACAATTTCACAAAAACCAACAAAGACATAAAGAAGCTAACTTATCTTGAAAGATTTTCCAGAAAGAAGATGACACAATTTCACATAAAATAGTTTGTTCTGGCACACAATTGCTTCCTTTTGTTGTTGTTATTGTTTTGAAGCCTGAGAAGTGAACAAACAACCCCATACACACAGGCTTTATTTGATATTGTTGTGTTGGCAGGAAAATATCATCTATCTGCTAAGAAGTAAAACTAATATCTCAGGAAATCTCCAGCCAACAGTCAGATAAGATTTACGGATGTCCTCAGAATTATGAAATACTCGATTAATTTGCCATAGCTTGTGATTAATATGCATAGGTCATCAATATGTACTACTGGAGTTAGGGAATACCAATGTTAAGAAAGGAATGGAATGACACAACAGAGATGGCTTCATTATTCACACCTATGAAATACCCCAAGGCTTTCTCAGACATTTTGGCCAACCTAAAGCATTTTGCTTTCTTATACTCAAGCGCCAGAACAGATATTCCCTGCACCAAGATTAATCCTTTCAAGGCAAAAAAGGATTTTACTAAATCCCGCCCAGCTGGTTGATAACCTCAGCAGAGGTCCCAGATAAGGGAATCGCACCGAAAAGGAAAAATAGAACACTGAGTTGACAAACGTCTGGAGAACTCATTCGAATGCCGTGTATCTACAGGTCGATACCATCAACATTAGGATTTTAGGAAACGGGGCTTCATCTTAAATACGGTCATTCCAGACTGAGAGAAGCAGAAATGCTAGAATAACCTTGGCAATTAATAAGGGGGTTAAAGTTGATATTTGGGTTTGTTTGGGGTTTTTTCCCCAGATAATGAGCACATTTCATTTAGTTCTGAACAAAGTCACCAAATAGGAATAACTACAAAAAAACAGGTAAATTTAACTTCCAAAATAACTCCTTTGGGCACATAGAGGGAAATAAACTATGTGAGATGATCATTGGTACAAGATAATAGACTCAAGGGGCGCCTGGGTGGCTTAGTCGGTTAATCGTCTGACTTTCGCTTAGGTCATGATCTCGTGGTTCGTGGGTTTGAGCCCCGTGTCGGGCTCTGTGCTGACTGCCAGCTCAGAGCCTGGAGCTTGTTTCGGTCTGTGACTCCCTCTCTCTCTGACCCTCCCCTGCTCACGCTGTCTCTCTCTCTCTCTCCTAGAAATAAATAAAAAAAATTAACAAAAAATTTTTTAAAAAGATAATAGACTCAAGAATGAAGTCTGGGCCGATCTATTCCTCACGTTCATGGAAGAAGCGCGCACATCACAATAAGAACTTTGGAGGCGAGGTGTGAGGGGTCCCACAGGGGGACAGACATGCCTGCCCCTCCAGTGGCTGGACGCAGACCCACCACCAAGCAAAGCCTGCTCCTGATGCAGACGAGCCCCCTACAAGCGGGGATGTTGGCCTTGGGAAGCAAGGAGATAGCCTGATTGTTTCCCCAGGGTCCCGAGGAGAGAGTCTGCTGATGGCAGCATTTACACAAGTAGATAACGCCTTCTACACACTGGCTTCCCTGTTAATTTTGGAAGCAACATCTTTTTAATAAATCTCACACGGCTGCCTCCAGGGCCCTCACACATGTAACATGCAGGTGGTGCCGTTCCATCTACAGGAGAGCCCTGCGCCAGCACACCTGCCCAAGGCCTGGGGGAGCGGGGCAGGGGTGTCCTCTGAGGGGCTGGCCGCCAAAGGAAAGGAAAGGGGGGGCCTCTGGGGTCCGGTGCGGTCCTACTTTTTGATCTGTTTACACAAGTGTATTTACTTTGTGAGAATTTAGCAAGTTGTATCGGTACAATTTGGGTGCTGTTATGTATGCTAATTGGATTTTAACTTTTTGCATTTTTTACATGTTACAATATATTTTAGCGTCCTCTAAAACGTTTTTGATCTGAAAGGATTAGCATAGAATAAGCTGAAATGAAAAGGTCACGAGGACTTGCTGTGTTAGTCACGTGCTGCCTTGCGGTTTTGCACCAGCTAAACTGTGCTGCCTGGATTCCCAGGGGTCCCAGCAGGCACTGAGGGGCCGTCGGGGTCCTTTCTCTTGACTGCTCTGTTTCCGGAGGCTTAGGGATTCCGCACAACCACTGGCGAAGGCTCAGTGGCCCCGGAGTCCGCGGGATTCCCTGAGAAACCCCCCTTTCGCACTGACTCTCTCTCAGCTTCAGAATTGTTAAACATTCGTGCTCCAAAATGGAACGTCCTCATCTGGTTGAGGTGGTTTTTCAAGATTCCTCGATCTTCTGGGAAAATGAAGGAGCTTCCATTGAGGCTGCCTGCTCACTTGGTGCACAGTCAAGTCTCCAACCACAGATTCACAGCACCTGGGCTCACGTGCTTCTGGCAATATATGTATTCCCGGTTTTAGGGGCGCCTGGGTGGCTCAGTCGATTAAGCATCTGACTTCAGCTTAGGTCATGATCTCACAGCTCGTGAGTTCGAACCCTGTGTCGGGCTCTGTGCTGACAGCTCGGAGCCTGGAGCCTGTTTCAGATTCTGTGTCTCCCTCTCTCTCTGCCCCTCCCCTGCTCACACTCTGTCTCTCTCTTTCTCTCAAAAATAAATAAACATTTAAAAAATTGTTATATGTATTATCATGTACAATAACTGTCGCACAGTACGGTAACTATATAATAGGGTATAATGAATATATATATATATATATGTAATAAATACACACACACTCTTTGGATTTCTACCATGATTCTTGAGGTGCCTCACAATTTTATTGGTAGCTTTCTAGATCAGAGTTAATTAGCTGTCCATGTTTACTGCAAATCCAGACATTTCTCAAGCATACAGTAGACACTGATGCTAACCTACACTTGCCAGGGGGCCACGAGCACAGAAGATGCAGAGAACTCTGCTGCACAGAGACGTGTTGGCAGAGGTGAGGAAAAACGGCGGAGGAAAGGAACGGTAAACACAATCCCTGTCATCAAAACCATCTGCCTCCCCTCCTGCGGGGGAGTCGACCTTGTAATGAGACACTGAGGGGAGGGCAGCGGGGAGAGCGAGCGGGTGTAGGTGGAGTAAAAGGTGCCCTGGGGAGGGCACCACCCCACAGTGACGCTGTCCTGGTACGGGCCACTTGCGTCTGTGACTCATCCCTACACCTGCAGAAAACAGGTGGTCTTCCCGCGTCTGTGGACTAGACCTTCAGCCACGGGGGGAATCTATCTGGTGATGGCTCAGTGTCCCCAGGAACAGGGGAGCTTTAGCCAGTGCCCAGGTTCTGCCTTCTGTTCTCATGCATCTCTCATCAACGTTAGGGTTTTAGGAAACATGGCTTCATCTTCAAAACAGTCACTGCGGACCGAGAGAAGCAGAAATGCTAGAATAACCTTGCTTGTGGAGCCAAACGACACACACATGAGGTTAGCAAACACCAAGGGGTTAAAGTCCACCCTGAAGAAATAGCTCTTCAGGAAATAAGTACTGAGTTGAGTCAAATTAGATTCCATCATTTGGCAACTATGCCATGAGGTCCCATAAGCCTGTTGGTGACTTTACCATCACTCCTGTAATGATGCTGTTTGCTTAGGCATAAAAACTTTCCTAGGGGTTAGGAAAAAATTCCTTTTCCCAGGCCAAGCATAAAACCAAGCAAGAGCTTCTTTCCTGCCTTTATTGACTCATCTTTCTCCAAAATCAACTGCATTCGCCTGTTTTTGTAGAAGACTTGACAACACAACCAGTTGTGTAGAATTATTCCTTAACGAGAGACAAACGCTTCCCCTGTGCTTCTCTGCCTTGCGTCGAGATTATGGGGCGCTCATAAATATGGATACTTCTCTCAACAGCTTCCCTTTTCCTTGAAGCTTTGGAGTTCATGTTTTTAAAGTTGTTTTCCTTTTGCAAGCGGTTACTAGTACTTCTGTCTGATTAGCCTTAAATTTGGCGTGCTCTAAAATCGGTGAGTGTACACAGCGATACACACATATGTACGTGTTTGCATCTTCGAGCAGGACAAATGCGGAGGAAACCACAGTCCATTGAGCAGGCTGCCCAAGTCATAAAGGGACGCACTGAAGGGCTCTTGCTCGCTCTCTGCAGCAGTCGGTATAATTTGCTTCTGCTGCATTTACAAAACTGCAGGTTTGGCAAAGTTCACTCATTATGTTCCTTGTGAAATTAACAAAAAAAAAAAAAAAAAGTTGCTCGAGCCTCGAAAGTGATTATGAGAGAGATATCTAAATGAAATAAAATCTTTATATCTTATTGCCACGTGATTTTTAAATACCCAGTTTTAATGTATTCACGACCTTCAGCTTAATAGCTAAAGTCTACTAAATGTCTGTTTATAAAGTGCTTTTATTCCTACATGATAATTCCTTTAATTACTAAATAAATACACGAGTGAGTAAATTAATAAGAGAATTGAATGAATTGAATACATTGCACAAAGAATAGTATTCTCAAAGGGCAAACCTAACTGTCATATCTTCATATGGGTTTTTTGGTACAGTTATTTCTGCATTGGAGGAATTAATCAAATCTGTCACCCACTAGTGTCGCTCAAAGATAATCCAAGAACTCATGGCCTTAACAGATCACATTTCTCAGCAAGATCTGAGCAGAGTCAGGAATTCAGATAAATCATTTTTAAAATGTTTCATTGAGGAAATAATTCCATAGTTTTAAAGTATGTTATTTATAGCAATGGTTGTTTTTATCGCAAGACTCTGATTTATTACAATGGGGGAAAACATAACAGTTACTAACAGATTTTCGAAAAAATTTTTCAAATTAAGATATGCATTCTATTCACAGATTAATTCCATCAAAATTAGTTTGGGGACATAGAAAAAGGCAAAGAAGATTCTAGAATGTTTGAGGCAGATCTTTATGTTACTTTTCAATTCAAGTTAGTTCTCTATTGGAAAAAATAAACTGTAAGTGATAAAATTCACACATTTCCTAATGATACTCTAGTTTGAGTATGAAACATTAAATTTAATTAACCTGCTGAAGAATACCATAAGTCCATAAATTCAACTTTACACATTAGAATTATATCTTCAAATGACTAATTAAAAATGTATTATTAGTGCTACTACAGATGCTGGCCATTCGGCAACTTGGCATCCAATTGACTGGAATACATAATGAATCAGCAGCTCTGCTCAATCACTTAACTGGTTTAGTGGTTACGTTTCTAATTTGAAAAACAGTCACTACTTACTCCCCTGGGAAAAGGTAACACAAATGGTCTCTGTGGCCTAATTAAAAGCTAAAAGTTTGAAAAACAAAGACCAAAAAATAAGAAAGAAGAAGAAAAACCTAAAGCAACTCCAAAGAAGAAGATAATTTAAAAAATAAGAACAGAAACCACTGAAACTGAGACAGAAAAAGAATAAAGTCAATGGCACCAAAGGCTGGTTCTTTGAAAAAAATAAATACAATTAAGAAAACACTAGAAAGACAGACAATAATCTCAAGAGAGAAGACACAAATTATTAACATCAGGGAAAAAACACGGGACATCACAACAGATCCTGTAGCCATTGAAAGGATAAAAGAATATTACAAAAAACTTTACACTCAGAAATTTGACAACTAACAAGAAAAGGACCAATTCCTCGAAAATCACAGACCACTGAAACTCAACCACAGTCAAATAGACAACCACCATAGTCCCATAACAGCTAAAAAAATCTATTTGTAATGATAATCCTCTTATCAAACCTCAGACCCAAATGGCTTCACTGTAGACCTCTACTAAACACTTAAATAAGAATTTACAGCAAACTTACCCAATCTTTCCCAGTAAACAAACAGGAGGAAAGTCTTGACAGCCCACTCGTATAAAGCCAATATACCTTGATACCAAGACCAGACAAAGACAGTACAAAAAAAGAAAACTATTGACCAGAATTTCTCATGAAATAAGATACAAAAACTCTCCCCAACCTATTAGAAAATCAAATCCAACAATGTTCAAAAATAATATGCACCATGACCAAGTAGGATTTTTCCAGGTATGGGAAGCTCATTCAACATTTAGAAATCTGTCAGTATAATTCACCATATCAATGGATTATAAATAAAAATCATAAAATCACGTGAAATGACATACACAAAAATATTTGAAAAAAATCTAACATCCATTCATAATTTTAAAAAACTCTCATTAAGTTAGGAATTGAGGGGAAGTATTGCAGTTTGGAAAAAAGCAACTAAATCTACCTCCAGCTAGTATTAGATTTAATGAAATACTGCATATTAATTCCTAATATCAGGTACAAGGCATGGAGGTCCACTATCACCATTTTTGATTCAACATAGTACTGAACATTTTGAACACTACTAGAGCAAGAAAAAAATAAAATAAAATGGGTTCACACAGGAAAAGAAGAAATAAAAGAGCTTCAGTGTGCACATGATTAATGAACCCAGAAATAGCCCTACGTAGACATAGCATATTGATGGGTATGTTCGGCATGGACAATGAAGGAAAGATAGCCTTTCAACAAATCATACTAGAATAATTGGATGTCCAAGAGCAAAAAACCAAAATAAAAAGAAACAAAACAAAAGGTCAACTTAAGTCTCACACTTTATTCAATTAACTCAAAGTGGATCACAGACTTTAATGTAAGATGTAAAATAATAATAAAAAACTTTTTAGGGAAAAAGTAGGAAAAAAATCTTTGGGACTTGGAGTGGGCCCTGAGTTCTCAGACTTAACACCAAAACAAAACCATGTCCATAAAAGGAAAAACTGATAAATCAATTTCATCAAAATCAGAGATTTTGCTCTTGTTAAAGGGATAAAAAGACAAGGTATAGACTGGCAGACAATATTTTCAAACCACATACCTAAAAAGGTCAAGTATCTAGAATGTATAAAGAACTCTTGGAAATTGACACTAAGAAACAAACAATCCAATTAGGCAATAAGAAAAGATATGTACAGTCATTTTACTAAAGAGGGTATACACATGGCAAATGACTACAGAAAAGGATTCATTATCTATTAAGAAAATGCATGTTAAAACCACGAGGAGATATCACTGCACGACACTCCTATCAGAATGGCTTACAGAAACAGTGACAACATGGAATGCTAGCAAGAGCGAAGCGACACGGGTCCCTCATACATTCTGGTAAGGCTGATAGATGGAAGAGTGGTAGAGTCAGTCTGGAAAACGGTTTGGCAGTTGCTCAGCAAAGCTATGCAGGTAACTGGCAGTTACATTTTAGGGGCATTGATCCCAGAAAAATAAAACTATGTTGAGAAAAAACACACTCAAATATTTATGTCAGCTTCATTCATAATATCCCCAAACTGGAAACAAGCCAAAGGTCCTTCAGTGAGTAAATAGTTAAACAAAAAGCATGTATGCATATTATAGAAACTCGTCAGCAATAAAAAGACATGAACTGTCAATACACATGATAGATAACTTGAATAAGTCTCCAGAAAATTATGCTGAGTGAGAAAAAGCCAATTCCAAAGGTTCCACGCTGCCTGACTCCATTTGTATAGACTGTTCTGGAAATCAAAGACAGATTAGCAGTTTCCAGGGGTTAAATATGGGAGAAAGCTGGGGGAGAGACTCCTTCTCCCCTGTGAGGTGTCTCCCATGTCTGTAAGACTGCAGCTCAAGGTGCCCTTGTGACGTCAGTGCTGGCGGACACACAAACCTACACACATGACGAAATGTCATGGAACTAAACACACACATACATAAAGAGGACAGGTGAAAATGGGGAAAATCTGGGCAAAATCAGGGGTTCGTGTGAATGTCAGTTCACTGGATGTGATATCATATTATGGTTTTGTCAATGTTTTCACTGAAGGAATCCGTGCAAAGGGTGAGTGAAATCTCTGTATTATTGATCACGTGTGCATGTAAATCCATGATTATCTCAAAATAAAAAGCTTAATTAAAAAACAGTTGGCAGGGGACTGGGTGGCTCAGTCAGTTGAGCATCCGACTCCTGATTTTCTGCGTAAGTCACGATCTCACAGTTTGTGGGAGCGAGCCCCACATCAGGCTCTGCGCTGACATGGAGCCTGCTTAAGATTCTCTCTCTCTCTGCCCCTACCCTGCTTGCACTCCCTCTGTCTCTCTGTCTGTCTCTCTCTCTCTCAATAGATAAATAGACTTAAATTTTTTTAAAGTTTTTAAAATACTTTTAGAGATAGATTCAAAAATCTCCAATAGAAGTGAACAACGATCGTGAATGAATACATCAGGTTTCTGGCATCTGTGTAAGTCCGACCACTGCAGGATGCAGTACGGCTGTGCCGCTATCTCTACCCCGGGTAATTTCCACTTGGCTACATGACAACTTGAGTTGAGGATACGCTCGTGGTTTGCACAAATGACTGTATTATGTCTCATTAAGGATCATAAATACCAATCAACCTAATCACAGAAGTGCTGTTTCAGTGTTCATATGGCTATTTAATCTGGATGATGGTGACAAAGATGAATAATTTTATTATGTTAATCATCGCATTTACTACTATGGAGAAGAGGCAGACATCCCTTATGTTGTTTTGAGTGAGTCATACGTGAAATTTCACTTCTGAGATTTCTTTTAAAAGTGGGGGCGGGTTGGGCATTGAGGAGAGCACTCATTGGGGTGAGCACTGGGTGTTGTATGGAAGCCAATTTGACAGTAAATTATATTTAAAAATACTGGGGGATGATGGAGAAGGGAGGGATGGTGGAGGAAGGAAGGAAGGAAAGAAGAAAGAAGTCCTTCAGAAATGAAAATGATAAAAAGACTTTCCCTAACCAAACATGCTTTACAAGAAGTGCTAAAAGGACTTCTTCAAGCCAAAATGAAAAAAACTCTAAGTAATGCCATGAAAACATTCAAAAATATACAACACACTGGTAAAGGTAAGTATATAGTCAAATTAAGAATACTCTAATACTGTTTTATGGAGATATGTTAGCTACTTAATTCTAATATAAAGGTTAAAGGACAAGAACATTAAAAAAAACTATAGTTGTAATAATTTAATGAATAGACAATATTAAAAAAGTGGATTGTGACACCCAGAAAAATGGTAATTATGTACCATGACAGAGGCAGTAGCTGAAGCTTCAGAGGTAACAAGATTGCAATATACACAAATATTAAATCAATACGTTGTACACCTTAAACTTAAACCATGATAGATGTCAATTATATCTCAGGTTGAAAGCAAACATGAATGGAGGGGAGTAAAAGAAAGAGTTTTTGTATGAGCTCAAGGTGACGTTCTCATCAATGTAAAATATACATTTATATCTATGGGATGTTTTATATAAGCCTCATAGTAAGCACAAAGCAAAAACCTAGACCAGGTTCAGAAAAGATAAAGAAAGGAAATTAAAATGCCCCACTTTGGAAAATCATCAACACACACACACACACACACACACACACACACACAAAGAATCAAAAACAATAAAAAACAAAAAGTAAGAGAGGAAGAAAACAAAGGAATTATAAAACAGAGAGAAAACAATTAGCAAGATTGCAGTAGTCAGTCCTTACCTATAAATAATTGCTTTAAATATAAATTGATGAAACGATCCAATCAAAAGGCACAGAGAGGCATAAAAGAACCCATCTCTGTACTATGTATCTGAGACTAACGTTAGCCTCAAGGACACACATAGGCTCAAAATCAAGGAATAGAAAAAGATATTGTTCCCAAATGGTAACCAAAAGAGAGTAGGAGCTGATACATGTATATCAGACAAAATAGACTTCAGATCAAACCCTGTAACAGGAGAACAAGAAAGTCATGGCAGGCATACCTTGGAGATACTGTGAATTTGGTTCCAGACACTGCAATACGGTGAACATTGCAACAGATCAAGTCAAATGTCGTGTTTGGTTTCCTGGTGCACAGTAAAATTGTGTTCACACTATCCTGTACTCTATAACATGTTCAATAGCATGATGTCTTTAAAATCTATGTACGTACCTTAATTTAAAAATATTTTATTGCTAAAAAATGCTAACCATCTTCTGAGTTTCAGCAAGTCATAAGCACTGATCACAGATCACCAAAAACAAACATGGTAACGAAAAAGTTTGATATATTTTGAGAATTACCAAAAGGTGACCCAGAAACATGAAGTGAGCCAATACTGTTGGAAAAATGGTGTTGGTAGGCTTGCTCGGTGCAGAGTTGCCATAAACTTTCAATTTACTAAAAAATGCAAAATCTGTGAAGCACAATAAATTGAAATGTAATAAAATGAGGTACGCCTATATATAATGACAAAGGGTCAATTCATCAAGAGATTATAACACTTGTAAATATGAATATACTCAACATCGGAGCACCTGAATATATTAAGTAAGTCCTAACATATCTTAAGGAGAAATATACAATAATACAATAATAGGAAACTTCAAAACCCGGCTTTCTTTTCTTTTCTTTTTTGTAATATGTAATTTTTTTTTTTTAGTTTCTTTTTATGTTTTATTTATTTCTGAGAGAGAGAGACAGCATGAACAGGGGAGGGTCAGAGAGAGAGGGAGACAGAGAATCTGAAACAGGCTCCAGGCTCTGAGCTGTCAGCACAGAGCCCAATGTGGGGCTTAAACTCACAAGCCACAAGATCATGACCTGAGCTAAAGTCAGACGCTCAACCAACTGAGCCATCCAGGCACCCCAAAAACCAACTTTCAATAACAGATAGACCATCCACACAGAAAAACAATAAGGAAACACTAGATATGAACCACACTTTAGACCAAATGGACCTAACAGACACATATAGAACATTCCAACCAACAGCAGCAGAATATAGGTTCTTCTCAAGCACACTTGGAACATTCTCCAGGATAGATCATGTGTTAGGTCGCAAAACAAGACTCAGAAAACTTTACAAGGTGAGCCTGTTTCAGTCTGTGACTCCCTCTCTCTCTGACCCTCCCCTGCTCACGCTGTCTCTCTCTCTCTCTCTCTCTCTCCTAGAAATAAATAAAACATTAAAAAAAAAAAGAAAACTTTACAAGGGGACTGAAATTATACTAAGAGTATGATATTTGAAATCAGTAACAGAAGGAAAACTGAGGGGTCCTGGGTAGTTCAGTCAATCATCAGACTCGATTTCAGATCATGACTGATCTCAAGGTTTGTGAGATCGAGCTCTGCTTCAGGCCCTGTGTAGACAGCTCAGAGTCTACTCTGGGTTCTCTTTGACTCTCCCTCTCTCTCCCTGCCCTGTCCCCCTCTCAAAATAAATAAATAAACTTTAAAAAAAAAGAAAGAAAACTGGAAAATATACAAATATATGGATATTGAACAGCACACTCCAAAACTACCAGTGGGTCAGGAGGAAAAGAAAAAAGGAAATCAAAAAAATATCTTGGAAAAAAAATACAAAAACTTTGGGGATGCAACAAAGTGATGCTAAAAGAGAAGGTTACAGTTATAAACGCCCACGTTAAAAAAAGAAAAAAAATCTTAAATAAACAATCTAACATCATTCCTCATGATAAGAGGAAGTAGGAAAAAGAAGAACCGACTAAAACCAACACTGGCAGAAGAAAGGAGATAGCAAAGTTCTGAGCCAAAATGTATGAAATAGAGGAACAAAAATTGGAAATGATCAACAATACTAAGAATTGGTCCTTTGAAAAGACAAATAAAATGGACAAACCTTTAGCTGTACTTACCAAGAACAGGAAGGGAGGACCTACGTAAATTGGATGATAAATGAAAAGGAGATATGACGATTGATGTCACCAATGCAAAGGATCCTAAAAGACAACTCTGAACAAGTACATGCCAACGCAATGGACAACCTGGAAGAAACGATACATTCCTAGAAACACACACCGACCAAGGCTGAACCATGAAGAAACAGAAAACCTGAACAGATCAATAAAAAGTAAGGAGATGGAGTCAGTCATAAAAAACTTTCCATCAAACAAAAGTCCAGGATCAGACAGCTTCACGGTGAATTCTACCAAACATTTAAAGAAAAATTCACACCAATTCTTCTGAAACTCTTCCCAAAAGATTGAACAGGAGGGTGTACTTCCAAACTATTTTATAAGCCTACTATTACCCTTATAGATAAGGAGACTATTGGGGTGGTGGGGGTAGGGGGGCAGAATAACAACCACAGGCCAATATCGGTAGGTGCAAAAATAACAGAATACGAGCAAACCAAATTCAACCGCACAGTAAAAGGATCTCACAACACAATCAAATGGAATTCATCCCTGGGTTGCAAGGATGGTTCAACACCTGCGCCATCAATAAATGTGATCAACACATCAAGACCATGAAAGACACAATGATATGGTTATCTCAATCGATGCAGAAAAAGCATTTAACAAAACTCAACATCCTTTCCTGATTAAAGAAAAAGTCCTCAACAAATCGGGTAGAGAAAAAAATCATACCTGAACACAGCAAGAGTATGTGTGGAGGAGCATGCATTATCAGGAGCAGTCATTAGAATGACCTACTACAAAGCTGAAAAATTAATACAATAATATTACCCAGTATTTATTGAATGATGTGTTGGGACTCTAAGCTCTACATTCAATCTCATTTATATATCAGAGGAGTCCATTCAGAAGATAGGAAAGGAAGTTTAGAGATGCCCAATGTGTCAGGACACAGGATCAGTCAATGGTACTGGTGCTCAAACTAAGGTCAGTGTGACATAGTCTATGTTTGTAACCACCGTGTTGTACCTCCTCATGTACCGTACCACTAAATGAGATCCTCAAAACTATTCTTAGGCTATGAATCATTTTATTTAAAAGATTTTTCTTTTCCATCATTCAGATATGAGAACAGATATTTTTCTGTACTATACTTCAGTAGGAAATATCAACAAAACCACCAGTTGTTTTCAAGACTAGTTTTACCTAATTGGTAGACATTCACAAAAACCAAATTTTAGAGTCATCAAATGAATGGTAAAGGTCGAGTAAGAAGGCTGAGTTTGGACCCCTGTTCTGTCACGAAGCAGATGTGTGAACCCTGGGGTCTGGTTCACTTATTCTTTGTGTCCCTCCAGTTTTTCCCTTGTAAAATATAGACAATAACCTTGTCACAGTATTATCATGAGGATTGAATGTGGCACTGGAATCACACACACAGTTTGTTAATCATAAAATGCTATAAAAATACAACACATTAAATTGATAGCAAAGAATCTGGACTATATTTGTGCCTAACTCCGCCTCTTTTGTTAAAATCTGTTTCAGGCTGTTGCAATGACCCAATAGAATTATAGATTAATTTGGCTGGAATGAGTTTTCTACCTCCTAGCTAGAATAATCATAATAAATATTTAATGTGGCATCTTTATAACTCTTTTTTTATTCACCTTTATTCCCCTCGGTTCCTTACACATTTTTCTCCTCGGAGCTCCTGGGGGCTTACCGTTTCTTTCCTCGGTCATACCTGGAGTATGAGGGAGCCATAGCTCCCTACTCCCTTGCTCAGAACATCACTCTCAGGCAGATCCATTCGTATTTTGATCTGCATTCACAATTCCAATAGATTTCAGCTTGTCTCTCAGGCAGGTTTCCACCTCTGTTCCTTCACATCTCTTTCTATTTACCATTAAAACGCTATAAAGCAACATCAGATCCTGTCTTGGATACAGTAGTTTTCACACATCACTGTCAGCGTGCTTCTGATGATAGTGCATTTCTCTTCACTGCTGCCGGCGGCTTGAAGAGCTCTTCAAGAATCTCCTGACTCTTTCTGACAGTATCTCTCCTCCCGACAAAGAACCTGTGCTATTTTACAGGGCCTGATCTTTCAGTAAATACTCGGTAACCATCCATTTGACTTGATAAACCTTCATGGAGCACTCAGCACCCACGCACCGCTACATCCAGGGAAGGAGTCAGAATCCGTGCCGTCATAGGACGGAGACTCCAAAGGAAGCCTAGAAGCTGGGGATGGAGATCTCTAACAGAAATAGAATGGTCAGTGCCCAGGGCGATGCCAGCTGAACCTGCTTGTTGCAAATGTACTTTCCAGATCCTTGACAAACATTAGGCAAGGTATTTTTCTGAGCATCAATCATAAACAGGCATAGGATGGCTCATCCGGATTTTGGATAGATCCTTCTAACATTTTGTTTTATTTCCCTTCACAACTATTTCTATCTGTCAAGACACTTGGATTATTTCTTCAGAATTCTGCTAAAATGTAATTCTGTGGGAGATCGTTAACATAGTTAGTTCTTTGTTTTGCTTTTAGGGGTCGAAACCCAGCCCAAATACTTGCTGAGTGTTTGTGATGTGCTCATCTTACTTTATTCTGGGTTTCTTAATGTTCATCGTGTTTTTAACATGCCATGCAGTTAACTTCCACTTACGTGAAAATGATCTCGGCTTATTTTAACTGATTTGCCGAGGCTGATTCCTTGGCATCCACCTGATGCCTTGGTGGCTTTGTCTACTTAAATGCCTTTTCTCGGTGCACCCAGATTCTAAAAAGACTTTTTGTATTTTATCTGAACTTCTTGCTCTCCTTTGTGGCTCCTTTTCTTCTTCCTGAGAATACCTTTCCCGCTGCAGCGCCAGAGGACCGTAAATCAGCGGACACATTGCTACCCCACTGAACCAGCGTTAAGACCTACGTTTTCAATTACACTCGTTGTTGCTAGTTATTTTTCACACTTGGGTGATGTTGTATATTAGCACCCCTTGAACGCAGCTGAGTATGGCTTCCGATGGGAAGCTTCCCAGATTCTCTGGGCAGGTATTAAAATTTCCTCTGGGCACCTACTTCACTTCAGACAGGCCTTAATTGAAGAATATTTTATAGTGCAAAGTACTTAATGGTTTGCATGTCCGTGGCATCACTAGACTATCATGTGCGGTCACCCATCATCAGCTTGGCAGCTTCCCTTCACCACCGCCCCCAGAGGCCCCCTCCACCCTTCCCGCCCTCCCCTGTGCACCAGGGCTGACCTCCAGCTGGGGGAGGTGGAAGAAGGAAGGGAGGGACGTTGGAGCAGTGGCCTCGTGTGTCAGGGCTGCTCTAACAAAACGCTGCAGACCGGGGCGTATGAACCACAGACATTTGCTCTGGAGGCTGGAGGTCCAAGGTCAAGACACACCAGGAGATCCCGTGTCTTCTCGCCGTGTCCTCACATGGGGGGACAGGCAAGGGGCTCTCTGGAGTCTCTGTTATAAGAGCACCAATCCCCTCATGGGGACCCCACCCTCATGACCTCATCACTTCCCATAGGTCCCGCCTCCTGACCCCACCACTCTGGCCTTTGTTTTCAGCCTAGGCTTTTGGGGGGACACATTCATTCCACAGCTAGACTTCATTCTCTCTGTGCCTCCTGGTGGATGTCCACCCACCAGCCAGCTGGTGTCCTGCACAGTCACGGCCTCTCCCTCTGCACAGTCACAGTGACTGAGCACAAGCTGCCGTCACCACCTGACCTCCAGAGCCAGCAGTCCCCGGTCATGTTCTCCCAACTCCCTGACTATGTCTCTGTTTGTTTCCCTACAACCTCCCACACTCACGTAAAAGTTCCTTTATTAAACCCTCTCCAATGTTCCAACTGAGTGTGCCCACTGTTTCTTTGCAAGGCTGTTCCTCTTTTACGGACTGTTCCAGCCCAGTGCCTGGCACGTAGAATGGGCTCATTTGTTGAAGGAAACAAATCAGTAAATAGACTCACGATCTGACAATACCTTTCTGGAAGAAAGACCATGAAGGAAAGGAGAATTAACTTTAGAATTACCTACCTAGGATGCATGAGGGAGGGAGTGACAGGCGAGAACCAGAACGTTCCTGCGCAAAGTTACTTTCGACATTTAGGTCACCGTGTTCTTAGAGGCAGAACCCTAAAGTGAGAATTGCACAATGGCTCATGGGTCTGACCTCGATTTTTGCCTTTTTAAAATAAATCTGACCCGTAAGGCGTATATTTTAAAAACTGACCTAGTTTATGACCTGGGTGGGGCTCCTCAATGAACACATCAAAGAGTCAGGTCAAGGCGTAGAGTCTATTCTTGAGAGAAAAGGAGAGCAAAGAGGTTCAAAGCACATAGGAAAGCATAGCTTATTTAAGGGGCAAATGATATGGGGCCTGTTGTGTTACTAATTTTAATCAGTATACAGGTCACTAGCTGATAAGTCGGTTAATTCTGCTTTCCTGAGGTGACCTCAGCTCCAGACAGAACAATTCCAGCAGAAGCGTCATGCATTGGCGGCAAGCAGTATGAGTCCATGAATGAGGCTGCGAGATGTGACAGTTCTGGGGGAGGAGGGATGGAGGGGAGAGTCAGGGCCAGAAACACCTGCCTGCCCCGTGGACCCACCTCTACTGCATTATCACGGGGAGGTTACTCACCCACTCTTGACATCAGTTTCTTGCTTATAATATAGGGATAACATGGCAACCTCATACGAGGAAGAAAAACAAGGCAAATTCTATACATTTTCTAGAATGGTGCCTAAAAGCACATAAAGCGTACCTAACAGCTGTTCCTATATTGCACATTGGGTTGACAATTAAAAAGTTAAATACTTCTTGCTCACTGTAAGGAAAATGAGCTTTGTCCCTGATTTGTTGTAAAATCCAGGAATCACCAATCTACCTCGAGGCTTCTGAGAACTTGGAACTTCACAAGAACTGCGTGTCCTTGAGGGCAGGGGCATTGCCTGAATCCCAGAACCCGTGTTTCTCCTCCGGCCTGGGTTCCCCGCGATGCAGGGCTCGGACTGAGCGCACACTCACACCAGCCAAAAGTAGAGCCTTCCTACGAAACCTTTCCGAATGGCCCAGAGCGAAGAAGCAATCCCCAGTAATCGATACTAATTAATTTAACAATTTTGGAGCATTCCAGATCCCCCACAACCATGTCTCCTGGGCTCTCTGAGGCTTTGGGCACATCTGGGGTAAGGGAGGTTCCAAATCACTGGAAATCCAGGTCAGAGGCGGGCGGACACAGCCGAGAGCCCTGGCGGCGGGCGCGCGGGCGGCCGCGTGCAGTTCCCGGGGAAGGCGCTAGGTGGCGCGAGTCTTGGTGCCTCCGACAGCTGGCAAAGCCAGTATAGACGCCCCAGGCTTTCAGTCTTTTCTCCTCGAAGCAGAAACGAGGGGCGCCTGGGTGGCTCCGACGGTTAAGGGTCCAACGCTTGGTTTCCACTCCGGTCATGATCTTGTGGCTTCATGAGTCCCGCATGGGGCCCTGTGCTGACAGTGCGGAGCCGGCTTGGGATTCTCTCTCTCTGTGTCCCTCCCCTACTCACACTGTCTCTGTATCTCTGACACTAAATAAACAAACTTACAAATAAACTTAGGAAATCCTCTTCAGCTCTCTTTCATTTCGGCTAAAGAAAACAGGTACTAATGTAGGTCTTTCTTTTTTTTAAGTGTATTTGTTTATTTCGACCTGAGCCACAATCAAGAGTCAGACACTCAATGGACCGAGCCACCCAAGCGCCCCTAATGCAGGTCTTTCATAAAAGCAAAGTGGCGCGATGGGCATCCAGAAAGCAGGGCAGCCTGCGTGTCGGTTTGGACGAGCAGGACGGTGGGTGCGGAGCAGGCGCGTGATGGGAGACGGGCAAACAGCAGATGATGGAAGAGCCGAGCACCACAATTAGCGGCTGCAGCTCGACCCTGCTGAGAAGGGCTGAGGAGCGACGTCAGGCATGCCTCGGGGCACTGCAGCTGGGGAAAGCGGGCCGTCTAGACCCCACGCACACCCGTGTTTGGATCGGCAGGGCTCCTTGGAAGGGAGTTGGCGTGCAGGCCGAGTAAGCTCCATACCCAGGGCAGCCGTTTCCGGAGAGCAGGGGCCATCAGGAGCCACCTGGCCCGCTGGACATGGCAGGAGGGGAGGGGCAAGAGAGGGACACAGGGGTGCTGACGCTNGAGGGGAAGGGGGGTGATGGGCATGGAGGAGGGCACTTGTGGGGATGAGTGCTGGGTGTTATATGGAAACCCACTTGACAATAAACTACAAAAGAAAAAAAAGTTATCAGAGAGGGGAGAGAGAAGAAGAAAGGAAAGAAAGTTTTGCCAAAGACCTAGTGAGACCTTCCCCAGCACCTCACCCCTGCAGTCAGACCCAGCACAGTAGCTCATGCTAACCATCTGTCCCTCGCACCCAACCTAGACACCCCTTCACACTCGGTCAGCATCTGCTGGGTCCGCTTACATGCAGGGGGAGAGATCCACACCTTGGAGCCTGAAGGGTCAGCTCCCCGGTCGTGGCGCCCTAGTCAGGCCACTGTTGATGCAACTTCCTGCTTACAGTTTTCTTGAACGTGGACATGTCACAGGGCCCCCCAGGGATTCTTCCGAGCTCTAGACATCGCGGGCAGCGACCCTATCATCTCCTGAGAGTCGGATCAATCCCCTTAGTACAGTGATCCCTGCAACCACGAGGAATTCAAAATGTAGACTCCGAGGGCCATAAACTCAGATCCAGTGCAAAACGGTTCCGGGGTCCCTCTCCTCAGAATCAGGGCCTCCAGGTTGTCGGAGCCACCGCTTCAAGGATGGGAATAATGGCCGCCAGGAATACGCGGGCCCGGGGACAAGCCCAGCCCCGCCTCTCCCGCTTCTTCTCCAAAGTGGTGCTTCCCCCCCAAAAGATGAAGCCTCGGGTGTGCACAGAACCCCAGGGCGAGCGTCCCAGCCCACGCGGAGCCTCGGGCCCCTCCAGGAGCCCAAACCGATGTCTGGGAGCCTGAGTTCCGAAAGTTGCCTCATGTGGCGATTCCCGCACGTCCCGTGCCACCCCAGCTTCACCACGAGGGGGGAATGAGACGCAGAGTCGTGTACCCCAAGGTGCCCTGGGGCAGTCAGCCATCCGCTTTGAACCTCACTTTCTTCCGTTCTGAAACCTCCCGGGAGCCACGGGTATGTCACAGTATGGACGAGAGGGGTGACTCTGCAGATGGAGTATTTAATAAACTGACTCTGAACTAGAGAGGCCCCCCTGGACCGCCTGGGCGGGCAACAGCACCGTCACAGAGTCTTTCCACGTGGAGAAGGGAGGCAGGAGAGTCAGCACGGATGGGGCTGGAGAAAGACCCCACTGGCGATCGCTGGCTTTGAAGGTGGAAGGGGCCGGAGCCAGGGGGTGCCGGCAGCCTCGGGAAGCAGGGACAGCCCTCCGCTCGTGGGCTGTGTGACCCTGCAACACCGCCGTCACCCGCCGGGGCTGCCGTCACAGAACACCATCCACTGGGGGCTCATAAACAACGCGCCCTGACCTCTCCCAGCTCTGGAGGCAGGACGTCCCGGATCGAGGTGCCAGCAGATTCCGTGTCTAGTGAGGCCCCCTTTCCCAGCTCATAGACGGCGTCTTCTTGCTGTGTCCTCACCTGGAGGAAGGGGTGAGGGGGCTCCCTCGGGTCTCTTTTATAAGGACGCTACTCCCATCATGGCAGCTCCAACTTCACGACCTCATCGTCCCAAAGACCCCACCTCCCGACACCGTCACCTTGGGGGTTAGGTTTCCACACATGCATTTTGACGAAACATGAACATTCAGACCATAGAAAATGCCAAATGTGTTTCTTAGTGGAATGAATTACATCTTCACGTTTGGCGGTGACTTCACGCGTCTTAGGCAGACTGCCGTATTTCTGTCATTTAGAGCAGCTGAAAATACATAAGACTGATGGGTGCCCATCAGTGGCTGTGACTTCCCAAAGTCTATGGAGCTGGAGAGGCGACAGACGGGCACACACGAAACACTTTAAGAAAAAAAGAAACCTATTCAATACAACAGCACTGGAGCTGCCGCAGGGATGCATGATTAATTACCATGTGAATGAGGCGGCGGAGAGCGCTCTCCCCGCTCCAGCGTGATGAGGTCTGCCTTACCCACAGTAATATTTGCTAAACTGCACGATCAATCACCCCCATGCTCGCTCCTCATCAGAGGTGTATTATACTCAAATTTAGGGCCACGTGACGACATTGTGCTGGGGAAGGAGCTCAATCATGAGTTAGGCGTTTCTAACACCCATTTTAGGCTTGTTAACCCTAATAATAGACTCAAAGAAGTGAAAAAAATTACTTAGACTACCAGTTTCTATGTGAATTGGTGAATCTATGTAGAAGACGTTTTTGTTCAACCTGATAACTGGAGTAAAGCAAAAATGAGAAAGAAACTGGAGTCATTTTCTCCTTTCGTCCATTTTTAAGCAGAATTTGTAAAAGATGAGTTTCAGAGCCTCTGAGCAGTGAAAGAGGGTGGTGGCAGACACTGTCACCATGGAGATGAGATCGCTAGCTTGTTCAGACCCCACTCGACATCTTTAATCATCCCGTTATCATTGGCTTCGGCGCCTGCCTCTCTGCACCTCAAACATAGACTTCTGCATCTTGCGGCCACTTCCATTTCAGAAGATCCACAACCGAGGACCATCGGAGCATTCTGGCCGCACCCTCAGTCAGCCCGAGGACTGCCCGCCTCCCTCAGGTCACCAACTTGCCACGCCCCCTGCCCCAAGTGCTGGGCACCCTCCCTTCCCCGCATTCCAGCCACTGTGACACCAGGCCAAGAAAGGCCCAGCTGATGTAAACTGAGGACAGCTGTGTCGTTGTCCATCCTAAGCCGAGCTTTGGTCTGCAATCGATTTTCAAAAATTTTTTTTAGTATTTTCTCCAGTGTCCACCACCTTCACAAGTTGGTTGGTTGGTCCCTGGCTATTTGGGCTACAATGACAAGTGTCCACAAGCCACTCGGAGCAAAGCAGGCTGCATGGATGATAGAGAAGAATCCAAGGTAAGATGTTCAGTGATTGGGACCCACCATGGGCTCCAGCGGGGTCTCAAGGAAACAATGTTGCAGGTCCTTGTGCTGTGGATTTTATAGAAATCCACCCCAAAGTGACACTATGCGGTAGACAGGCTTATAGGAAAGGGGAGGTATCAAGGTTCTATGTGATGCCTACACAGATCTTGTCTCAAAGTCTGTTCCTGAACGCTTTCTTTGGAGATGATGGGACTTTCTTGATAATTTTTTTTTAATTTTTTAATGTCTACTTATTTGTTTTGAGAGAGAGAGAGCAGGGGAGGAGCAGAGAGAGAGGGAAACAGAGAATCACAAGTAGGCTCCACGTGGTCAGCACAGAGCCTGACACGGGACTCGAACTCATGAACTATGAGATGGTGACCTGAGCTGACATCAAGAGTCCAGTGCTTAACTAACTGACCCACCCAGATGCCCCTAGAATTATTTTAAGTAGAGCTTCCCAGAGACCAATTCCAAGAGATTTTCCAGGAAAACCACACCCTCAGAGGTTCTAATGCAGCCCCATGCAAGACACATATTTCTGAAGCTCGTATACACAAAGCTGGCATTGAATTGGCTCTCTGCAGAGAGAGGTTTAAGTTAATGTTATTGCCTTTATGCTCACTGCAAAAATAAGTAAGTAAATAAACAAATCCAGGGAAACGTAAAGGCTCCCACGTTCCCACCAACAAGGGAAAACTACTCTGTATATTCCTACCTTGCAGACATTTTTCTATAGGAATCACGATAGATATGAAGTACATTTCTGCACACAGACACATATGGTACTATAGTCCACGTAATGGCATGCCACACACTTTTTCACTTAACAGCTGTGGCCTCAGTGGACCATAGATGAGTCTCCTTTCAAAACCATAGTCTTCTTCATTGGCTCATTAAACAAATAGATACTGAACACTTCCTGTGTGCAAAGCATGCCCCCGGGTGCTTGGGGTTCAGTGGCGAATCAAAGGTCTTGGCCACGTGGAGCTTACATTCGGGCAGGAGGAAAAGGAAAGATAAAATATGAGCATAATAAATAATTGATCATATGGTATGTTTAGAGGGGGGAGAAGAATGGCCAGGTAAAAGAATGAGGGGTGCAGGACAGAGGGAGTTGAGGATTAAATAGGGTCATCGGGTCCTCACTGAGGTCAGGACCAGAAGCAGGGATGTGCGCCATGGGGTAGTGTGGAAAGGCCTCCCCAAGGGAGGGGGCAGAGTCGCAAAGCCCCAAGAAAAGTGAGCATCTTACCCGGCTTGAGGTGAGAGTGAAGGAGGGAATGGACGTGAGACCAAAAGGGTCTGGGATGCGGGCGGCAGACCACACGATGCCTTGGAGACGTCATGAGGACCTGGTTTTTACTCTGAGCGAAGCAGGAAGCTGTTGCCAGGTTTTCAGCCAAGCGGAGATCTTGGGCTTTCTGAGGAGGACTGAGCTGACCTGTCTCTGCCCAGGCTCTGGAGGAAATTAAGCCCTAAACGCTCCAAGACACCTGTTGAATCAACCAGTCTTCTTTGCATCAGAAATGACACCAGTTACGTATCACGTCTGAGATCGCTGAGAAGATACTCAACAAATAATTGGTTGCGTCTATAGTTCAGATGAAGGACGCCAGACCAGGCGCTTGTCCCCTGCAGAGGGACAAGGGTACACACAGTAAGTAGATGAACAGAAAAGGTCAAGGACACAATGACAGTGACTGACCATGGAATTAAGCTTAAGAGGAAGAGAGGACACGGAGACGGTGAGGGCACTAATAGCAGAGGAGTGGGAAAACACCATGCGTTCAGCCCCTGGAGACACTGGAGATGCTAGACGTGGAAGGATCGCGGCCATGGGTTCTGGACGGGGGAGAGGGGGGCTCAGGAGCTGCGTGTCCCAGACACAGGCGGGGGGTGTGATGGTGGCGGCAGAGAGCAGGCAGCTGACGCACAGCAGAAGACAAGACTTCCGGGAGCTCCAGGAACCAACCGTCTCCCTCTTGCACATGGGAAGAGCGATGGTCTTGGAAAGGGCTGCGGCGAGCCCAGAACTGCCGAGAAGTGAGAAGATTGCAAGAGCCTGCAGGAGAGATGCAATCCGATGGCTGGTATCGGAGCTGGGAGTTTCGGGAAGGGCCGAGGGAGAGACGTCTGCAAGTCACAAGTGAAGAACAAGAAGACAACGGCCCTTCCTCCAGCTCCTGGCGCGTCAACCACCTGCACTGGGGGAGAATCTGGGGAAAATAGTCATCTTCAGTCAAGAGCCAGGGGTCGACCGGGACAGGACGAAAGCACATCCAGGGACAGCAGTGATCAGCCAGCCAGCAGTGACTGGACCTCTGCCCTGGGCTGACCTGACCCTTCTCTGTCACACAGTGTGAGCTGGGCTCCTCCATACTAGGTTTTCCAGAAGCAGAACAGTCACTGTCGTAAACAGTTGAGACTTGCTCGGTTCGATCAGGAACCTGCCTGTGGTGAGGAAAGGCGACATCCCAGGACACGCAGCCCTTCCTGAAACTCCTTTTCTTATCTCCTGCTTAGGAGCTCGGGGACCGAGCCTCCCGAGAGCTCAGGGAAGGACGTCAGAGGGGCTCTGGGGAAGCGGTGCGTGTACACCACCCCGAAGCCGCAAGCCCACCCAGAGATCTGTAGATCTGGACGGTATCGTGTGAAGTGGGGCCAGGACAGGTCTTCGCTGGCCAAACGGATGAGCTGGAAGTCACTCTTCTCCCCCCTTCCAGAGTTTCACACACACTGCAGCAAAGGGGGGAGGTGGAACACCCCACATTCCCTGCGACATTTGCACAAATCTTCCTCCATCTTGTTGTTTAGAAGTCATTTTCACATCCTCTCGGCCCAGAGGGGTAATCGTTAGAAAAGTCAGGATTCCAGAATTATTATCCTGCTGCCCTTGACCCAGACATGGCTTCTACTTCAGGTTTACACATGTTCTTTTTTCCCTGCTTCCCAAAAATTATCTGCTGGGATTCCCTTTTGATTCTGATGATTTGTGACTTCTAATAAATTTAATTTCTGAGACTCTATTTGCTTATTCATTTCTCCTAGCATTATATGTTTGCTTCTTATAGGAAAATAAACACTTAATTTATTCTTACTTACTCTTGGAGTTCTTGTATATTCCTTTTAGTTTAATGATGACAGGATTTCTAAATACAAACTTTCTTTGGAGCTCAAGTTTTGCTGAATTACGCATGTTTGAAACATAATATTATTATACCTAGTTCCTACCCTGTATATAATTACAGTTGCTATTTGCTCACTGAATCAAGAGATGGATTTTTTTTTCAAAAGTATCCAAACCAATTTTTGTTTTTTGGTTAATTGCTACTTTTGTTGTGGCTGAGGAATGTTTTCTGAATATAACTCCCACTTTGTGGTATTTATTCCTGTTTTCTTTGAGTCCGACTTTTGTTTATGTTCCAAAAGCACTTGGAAGGAAAGTGCATTCTCTTTACAGTGTACAAATTCCTGAATAGAACCTAATATTTCTACTACCTCATCTTTACTCTTAATTTGTATGTTTTATTCTTGAGCTCTGTGAGAAAAAGAGAAATTTCACTGTGGTGACAGTTTAAAATTTTTTAACAGTTCTTGTTGATGCCACGGTATTTATTAAACAAATGTTCATAAATGCTGTATCTTCATCAGAGAGGATCAGGGTTTTGCCTCGAGTCCTACTTTTTTCCCAGCTTCCTCTAACGATGCATTGTTTTATGTGCCTATGCTCTGTCGATATCTGCTGGTCCTTCAAGTTTTATCTTTTCTGTGTCCTGTCTTCTTAGACCTCTTTGTAAATAATATATCATGTTTCTCACTCAAAAAGAGAGACTTTATCCTTTAATGTCATAGAAATTAATATAGCAGGTCTTTCAAGATAGTTGCCATAATGACTAGCTTGATTTTTCTGTTTAATTCCTTCTTGCTGTTAATTCTCACACTGTCCAAAGGTCTAATGTTATTTGGAATTTCGTGAAACTTATTTTTACGCTACCAGTAGGAAAGGCATGTTTAAAACCCCATTCTCTACCCCATCAAGAGTATCGCCTGCTCTTAGGTTAAGTGCTCTGGTTACGAAACTTGGCTGTGTCATCACCCTCCCACCAAACACACTTGGAAATTCCACGGGAACAATCAAGGTTGTTGACCCAGATGGTTATCATCAACATGTCTCAGTAACATCTCGCTTTTTCTTTTCATAATGCTTATATGTGCACTAAAATGGGAGTCATCCCTCTGGCGATAAGCTCCTGTAGTATGTGTTGAAGAACGGAGCTGTGGCCATCAGCCGGAAAACCAGAGACGTTACAGGAAGGCTGGGCATGAAACTCAGACCCTCTATGATAGAATCTTCCGGACGTTCCCCATCCATGTGAATTGGCACCAAGTTCGCTGGGTTTGTTTCTCTGTCTCTCTCTAAAACCCTCAACACAGCTCATTGTTGGTACTGTGTAGATGGGTTCTGCCATGGGCCACGAATGCCACACAGCCTCCGCTGGCCCTGGGTTCTGCACCTTCCCCCAGCTTCCCTCTCACCCCTGCAGCTCTTAGGCTGGGGGCGGAAGGTCTAAGACTTCCTAAAACTGTCCATGAAACAACCCAGTCCTGGCTTCTCTCATGGTCTCTCATCTCAGAGTCTCCAGACACGTTTAAAGCATATGGCTTTTGGGGGGGGTGGTGGGGGTGGCTCAGGTCATGATCTCACGGTTGGTGGGTTCGAGCCCCACGTCAGGCTCTCTGCTGTCAGTGCGCAGAGCCTGCCTGGGATCCTCTATCTCCCTCTCTCTCTGTCCCTCCTACCCCTCTGAACAATAAATAAACCTTAAAAAAAAAAAAGCATATCGTTTTTTTGATAGCATTCTTCTCTACTTTCCAGTGACTTGGGATCATTTTCCATGCCTTTATATTTTGGGTTCATTTGTTGAGAAAGAAAAAAGGCAGAAGACTGAGGCTGAGGTGTCATCCTGAACCCTAGACTCGTGGCGCTGGCGTTACTCCCCTTTCTCTGAGGGTCCCAGGGCGTCCGGGACACGGAAATGCCCGTCTTCTTGCTGGAGCACAAATGCTAGTCTCACTGCCATTGCCACCGGGTGCCAGCCCAGTATTGATTTTGTCTTAACCAAGCTGAAGAATACTTTAAAAAATACCAATGAGCGGCCCACAGGGCTTTCTGCATTTAATGAAATTCTTCTTGCTGGTGAGTGCAGACGCCATGTGCGTGATCACCTCTCATTCCAACTACTTCTCTTCTGTACGTAGATCTCAGCAACTAAATCGCCATCCCCACCCGACTCTCTCCCACCCCTCTCCCTCCCCTGGCTGGATCCTGACCTTCATCTAGGCCTGGGGAACAGCAGACGCTCCTGGCTGTTCAGCGAAAGGCTTAAGTCTTGAGACAGAAGTGGAGCGCATGCCATGGAGGCCCTGAGACAGTCAGGTCACAGGTGGTGCAGACGACGCGGGCCTGGAGACGACTGACCGGGTGGGAAGGGCGTGTCCACATGCCCGTCGCCAGGGAGGACAGCCCCGGCCCAGCTGCGTCCAAGAGCCAGGTGACTGGCCAGGAAGGGACGGGGAGGGCCAGGGCGCAAGACCCAAGATGCACGGCCCACGCGAGGGAGACACACCTGGCGGCCACCCCTCCTGGAAAGCCCACATCCCGCCCTCCCGAGGCCAGGCCACTGCCCCCATCGATTCCCCTTCCTCACAGGGACCCTGTCACACAGGGTCTGGGGCCTGTTCACACAGCGGCCCGGCCTCCCAGACTCACCCACACCACTGTGTGTGCAAGATGGCAGGAAAGCATTTGCTTGACAACTAAATCTTTTATGTCCTATTAAATGGCCGTTTGCATTTTTTCGCAATCCCTCTTTGTAATTCAATGTATTGATCAAAAAAGTGGTTTCTGTCTGTGGAGAGAAATAGAGCTACACGCCTGGCTTTTGTTTGTTTCTGTTTCTTAATGTTTTGTACTTTTGCATTATTCATGTGCCCAGAGGCTCCACACGACGGCCACATTTTTATAAATCCCCCAAATAAATAAGTAATAGCCTATTTAGAAAAACTACTTTGGTTTACCCAGGACTTTGGCTGCTGGTGTCTGATAAGTCACATCCAGCAACTCAAGCCAAGGGCCAGGCCAGGGCACAGTCACCTGGCATTCTTCAGACATTAAACGGGAAAATCACAGCCACCCCGCCAGCGTGTAAATTTGATGTGACTGTGCCCGGGGTGGCTTCTCTAAGGTTTCCCCCCTCGCTTTGCTCAGAAACCTCGCTCACTCATCAATTCCGGACAACACACAGGTAATTGAATGACAAATGACTTTATGAGAGCCTTTCATTAAGAGGAAATAAAGACATTTTTTGTTCAAAAGCGCTTTTTTCCGACGGTTTGCCCTACGACCCACGAGGCTCAGCTACTCCGAGGAGATTTAGCAAGAGCTGACTCACTCTGTGGAAGTGAGATGAAAAAGGAAGATAATTTTCCCTATTATGCTTGTCCCGAGCTTCGATGACTGACGAAGGAAGGGAGAGGAGGAAGACGTGCATTTTCCTCTGACGGAAGCCACATGGTCTCCATATGGGGAGGATCTGCTGCCATCCCCTCCTGCTAGGATTCACCCAAGGGCATCCTGCCGACCTGTCCCACAGGGTCACCCTCCAGGGCGGCAGACCCCCCAGAACACAAGGAATGTGGCTCTGATGCTGTTGTATCCTGGGACTTGAGATACAATAGAACATTTAAAATGATTCATGCAACGTGAAGGTACTTCCCTTCTCCTTGAGCCCCATCATGTCTTCTAATTGCAAGGGCAAGTCTCCATGACAACGTGCTCAGCCTCCCTCGCGGCCAACTCCACCTCTTCTCCTTACCTTGATGCTCCCAGGAAGACCTCAGGCTTCTGGATTTTTCTGTCGCCCTCCTCGCGGTTGCTTCTCCTCATGACGTACACTTTATGCACCCTTCCCTGGCTCTCCCCTTTGTGGGGAAGCACATTAAACTTTCCCTTAGTTTCACTTTGGCTTAAGATCAATATTTCGACTAAATTCATATCTTTGATATATAGCATTTCACTAGGAGAGTATAAGAAGCCATATATTATTTTGCTCTTAAGAAAAATGGGAATCTGATCTGGAGATTACCTGCTAAGCGGTTGTGAGGATTTATTTGAATTCCTCTAAGAACCTGTTAGCGTATAATTTGTTGCACAGGATTTATGACCCTCCCAGGAGATTTCACTCACCGCGTAAGAGCCTCTCCCTGACATGTCGGAGACGTGCCACTGTGCCGGGAATTTCTGTGCATTCACAAGGGAATCGCTGGGTGCTTCCCACAAAGATGGGGCTACTCGGCCCGGACTTGCTTCGGAGATGTTTCAACATAACAGTCTGGCACCTTCCTTCTATCCCAGAATCAAGTTCATCACATTTTTTATGTTTATCTTGGAGAGAAGAGAGAGGGAGGGAGGGAGGGAAAGAGAGAAACCAAGAAGTGGCAGACAGACAAGGTAAGAGAGAATCCCAAGCAGGCTGCATGCTGACAGTACAGAGCCCGACACGGGGCTTGAACCCATGAAACGTGAGATCATGACCTTAGCCAAAGTGGGACGCTCAACCGACTAAGCCACCCAGGCGCCCCCATCACATTTTAAAATATAGTCTAAGATGGCCTCACTTCTCTCTGCACTCTCAAATCTCTAAAATGGGTATTCATTGTGACAAAACGTCTACGGGTTTTACCAATCTTATCAATCTTACAGGTGATGGGAACACACTGATATGCCCACGGCCAAAGAAGACATCTCAGGTTTGCTTTAAGTCCCTCCTGCACTGAAGACTGACAGGTTCAGGAGAGGTGGGCAGGGGTGGGGGAGCAATATCGCGCTGCTTCTACTCTGTTTCTCAACTGGCTCTTCAGGATTGTACAGTAGTCCCACAGTGCGCTAAAACTCGGCTCGGGCGGCACAGCTCGGGTGACTGCAAAATTTCTCATGTGAACTGCCTATTCAGGTGTAAGAAGAGACAGTGTTAATAATCATGGTGACAGGGACATCAGTCAAGACCGTCCCAAGCCACCTGGGGAGTTGGTTTCAAGACTGTGTAAAAGTAATGCCAGATGGACTGCCAGACCTCCGTCTCTTTAACTACAGAAACGGGCTTGGTGTCAGGGGGGGGCCTGGAGGCTGAACCCTGGGAGTCTGGAGCCCATCACGAGCACCCGAGCCTCGTGTGGTCTCACCGTAGCTTTGCATCTGCTCGCGACACCCGCTCTGAGTGTGCTTTTAGATGTCAGGACCCTGCTTGCTGCTCACCTTGCAGAAGGTGGTGGATTTTATCAACCAACACGTAGAATGTGATGGACTTCATCATCCTGGGAAAATGCCTTCAACTTCAGGTAGCAAAGAAAACATCTAATGAAGGCACAGGCCACCCAAGAGTGAAGAAATCAGTCAAATAGGCTTGTACCTGGAGCATAGCTTCTAGGGCTTAGGTGTGCCCAGGAGGGTAAGACGTACGTGGACTGGCTTATAAACATCCTTTGACCTGCCATTGGAAAAGGAGCCATAAAAAGGTCGGGGGGGGCGGGGAGGGCAGAGGGGCCGAGCTGTGTGAGGCTTACTGGCTGCAGGGCCATTTCGTCCACGCCACTCTGCAGAGATGGCCATCCTGAAATACGGAGCAGGATGCCAGAGGGAAAATGGAAAATAAGATTCTGATATGTCTGATGTGCAAGAAAGACAAGACCTCAACCATGAGCTACAGAACAAATCCCAAATACTCTTCTCTGAAAGAAGAGACGATGTGCGTGGGTGATCTTCCCATCACATACATGGTGAACGGTCCATTTTCTCCTGATTGAATTTAGATTTCTAGAACTCCTGGGGCCACTAGCCCATAGCATGGTCATGGGGCTGAAACCAAGAGCTTTCTCTGACTTCCCTTCTTCCCTCAGGCACCAAATGGCCTCTCTGGCAACACATGGGTCTGGGTTGTGTTAAATTCTGGCTTCTGAGGCTTGATAGCTGCTCCAGAGCGAGGAACGTATCTTTTCTCCCAAATTAAGTGGCTCTCGGGTCAACAAGGTGATGGTCCCATGTTTCTTATCCAGTCACTGAGCAAGAATCTCTGGGGCCCTAAAGAAACTGAGTTAGTGGTAGACAGTCTGGCTGACTGAAGACAGCCTCCACCCAGATTTTGGAAGGAGATCCCTCTGACCGGGTCTAAGAAATAAGAAAATCTTTGGACATTGGACTCACAAGGTTAAGAAAATTTTATTCTATTTTGACTTTAAGTTTAAAAAAGTAACTTTAACCCTCTTTCCCTCAAAAAAATTCTAGCTGAGGAAGTTCCTCTGGCATATCAGGATTTTTGACTGCACAGAACAAAAATATCCCACGTCCACGTAAACAAAAGGGGAATCTGTTCGTAAGAGCCTCGCACACCTGTCCAGGTGAGGACATCTCTGTTCTCTCAGAAAGGGGCCACGCGTCCTCGGCTTTCCATTTGCTCCCTCCCTGCTTCCTAGACTTCAAGGTGGAAGAGGCTTCAACAGGCAACTTACGCCCGTGGCCACGTCCTGTGTTCCGCACAGCACTTGGGCTCCGGGCGGTCCCACCGGTGCCAGCGCGACGTCTTGTTCTCGATCTCGTTCCTGTTCCTGTTTTCTTCTTCTGTCCCCCCTCCCCCTCCCCTTCCTCCNCTCTCCTTCTCTCCTCTCCCCCTCCTCCTGTCTCTCCCTCCTCCCCTCCCCCCTCCTCTCCCTCTCCCTCCTCCTCCTTCTTCCTCTTCTTCCCCTTCTCCTTCTCCTTCATCTTCTCCTCCTTCTTTTTCCTCCTCTTCTTCTTGTTCCTGTTCTTGTTCTCGTTCTGTTCCCGTTTGGTCGGCTGCTTCTTCACACTCAACGATACTGCTTTCGCTGTGCGCGAGGGCAAGCTTTGCACCCTTGCCCCCACCACGGACATTTGGGACCTGATGCGTCTCAGCGGAGCGGACACCCTGACCACTGCAGGGTAAGGAGCAGCATCCTTGGCCTCGACCCACGGGGTGCTGGGGCACCCCCTCTTTCTGAGTTCTGGCGACTAAAATGCCTCCAGATATTGTCACATGTCCCCTGCGGGGCAGAACCAGCCTCCAGGAACCGCTGCTTCACAGAGAAAGATACCTGCGTTAGCGCTCTGACTCCTAATTTCCGTGGGACCGTAGGTGAATGCATTCATCTCTTCGAATCTCAGTGTCTCCATCCATAAAGTGAGCCTAATTAAAATTATAAAAATAATAATAACAGGGAAAATATTATGACTTTCATGAGATAATGTAGAAAGAGCATTTAATGCAGTAGCATGTCCTGAAATGCTCAAAAATTATAGTTATTATTTACATATAAACCCAAATAACCAGCTAAATCTCTTATTTTAGAAGAAAAGTGTTAGGTATCAATTTAGTGCCCATGGGTAGCAAATTATTCTTTAAACAATATATTCCCTTTAGTTAAAAGCTGTGTTACAGAATATATCTGACCTCGATGAGTCTTGTTAGCTTTGCTTATGAATATCCCAAACTAGTACTTACATATGTATTAATTCTCCACTCTCCCAAATCCTTATTTCCAAAGACCCTTAAAATTTATATTAATAGTCTTGAATTATGCTCTCCCCATTATGACCTCTTTCAAAATTTTCAAAATGGAGGAGACCAAAGAATGAAAACAGCAGAATTCAAGAGGGAGAGAGAGAGAAACAACTTTAAATTTGACTTTGACTGAAAACATAATAACATGAAAGTCTCAGGTGAGAAAACCACAGACAAATTCCTGGCGGTGGAGAGACGTGGTGCGTAGTGATGCTCACCGCACAGCTCTACCAGCTTTGGCCGCGAGGAGGTGTGAGGGCTCGCCCCAGGCTGGGGTCTCCTATTTCGAAGACTCTCACTTTCTTAAAAATAGAAACTATTTCTAGAAACTCAAGGAATTCTCTTAAGATGTAACATGGGGCTGAGCACAATTTCATGAGCGTTTTCCCAGCTTGAGGCCAAGAGCATAGCAGCCACCTGCCAGGCTCACAAGCTCCAAGGACGCTGTCAGTCAATTGCTAGAATTGCTACCTGGAGTGTTGATTATAGGTCCCAAAGGAAGGTGACACAACTCTACAAACCACATTGTCAATATGCATCACCCAGTTTTTAGCGGATACTGGGGAAGTCCCAGGCGCACATCTCTCAGCCCACCTGCCAGCTTCAAGCCACCAGCGCCCATAGTGCTGCGCGGGACCCTGGAGACAGAGGAGGGATCTGCACCCTCGGAGAGTTACGAGTCCAGAGCCAGCGGGGCGGAGGGGGCGGAGAGCTGGGCAGAGGGCTTTGAGGGCAAGGAATCTACTCTGTATGATACCATAAAGGTGGATATGTGTCATCACACACTTGTCCAAACCCATAGAATGTGCAACACAGAGAGTGGTCCTAATGGATTACAGACTTCGGGGTAAAGATGACACATCCACATAGGTTCACCGGGCGTAACTGAATCCACGCTCCGGGGGCGCCGACAGCGGGGAGGTCGTGGGAGGGCGGGGGGCACGTGGAAGATCTCTGTGTCTTCCCCTTGATGCTGTTGTCTGCCTGAAACTGCTCTAGAATATTTCTACTAAGAAAATGGGGGAGAAGTGCAATGGCCTTTACAAAAATAATCACAGATATCATAATAACAGATAAGAGAGTGAAAATTCCATTTTGTTTCCTAAATTTTCCACATCACTGTCCATATACAAAGTGGCAGGAAGCCAATCTAATTTAGTTATTTGCTTAATGAAAGCTCGAATGTATAGGGGCCGCTGTTCCAAGCTCTTGGCTTCAATGTTTCACACAGATTACTTCCTTCTGTCTCCAAAGGAAAGTGAGCTACGGATGATTCTATCCCTATGTTCAGATGAGGAAACTGAGGCCGTGAGAGCCTGAGGAACCAGGGAGGGGGAACGGAGGGGCAGCGAGACTCAAAGCAGAGGCCGCACCGGGCTGGCCTCTGTGAGGATGAGATGGCCCGGCTCCTGGGGGCCCACACTCACCTGCCCGGGACAAGCGTGCACTTCTACAGGAACAGGCGCACGGCCATACTGCCGCATAGACCGAAGGGTCAGCCATAAAACGAGCCCCAGAAACCCCCTGACACGGGCCCCCCGAGGCATGTGAGGACGTGGGACTGCTGAATGCGGGGTTGCACCAATTTTGCTTGTTTGAAAACTAGCAGCCTTGTGCACTTTGGAGAGGGTTTTTTCAGAAAAGAGAAATCGAATCAGTACTCACTTTGAGCAGGGTGCGCAGATATCCAGGGCACGAGGCCCAGGCAGACTTGGGGCGTGGGGCCTCCTCCCCGAGCCTCCCGCCCCACGCCCACCCTGCCCTGTGGAGACTCCCTCTACCTCCACCGGGTCCTCACCGCTCGGCTGCCTCAGCCCTGGCCTCCCGCCACCGTGGTGTCTAAGAGCGGCAGGTGTCACTTCCGACCCAGGTGCGCAGACACACACCGTGGCACAGGGTCCGGAAGACAAAGGTTTGTGGCTTGGACGCAGCAGACACAGCCTCTCCACCCCTCACACCTGACGTTCGTGCGCCCACCCCATCAGCACAAACTGGTGGCGGCTCCTATCGTGGGGGCACTATCGTGGGGGGCACGACAGCCATCCGGCCCGGGGCTTGTGTTTACTGCCCTCACTCTTTCCTGTCCCCGATATCACACACCTGCACACACACACACACACACACCCCGGGGCCCTGGGACCCTGCAGAGCCCCGTCTCCCCTTTCAACATAGAACTCAGTCCCCAGGCGAACGTCTGCTCTCAAGCCCGGTGCCTCTCCCGCAGGCTGGTCACCCCAACCTTGCCCTCCTCTGCCCCCAGGCCCCCACCGCCTGGCCCTTTGCTGCTCAGAGGCCTGTCTCCCCCCTCACCGGGAGCTGGTCCCTCACAGCCTCCCCCCTCCCTCATTTAACACCCAAAACCTGCTGACGGGTGGTCCAGGCTCCCAAGCCGAAACCTTTCCTGACCTGTGCTCCCCTGACGCCCCGCGCCGCCCCCTCTTCTCGGCCCCACTTCTTGACGAGCACCTGCACCCGGTACCATCGCAGCCGGCCGGCCTGGCCCCTCCTCGCGCTCTGTGTGGAAAGTAAAGGGGAAGACAAGTGCCGAGTGTGAGCCGAGCGCACAGCACCTGCCCCGCCTGAGGCTCGGCCGCCACAACGGTGTTTATCAGACGTGGTTCAGCCCCCACCCGGGGCCCCTCGTTTACGCTCTACGTTCATTCAGGGGGTGACGCGTGCTCACTCGGGTGATGGATCGGGTCGGCTCTCAGCCAGGCAGCACAAGCCCGGCTCCCAAGTCAGACGCCCCCTCCCACATACAGGAAAGGGGCTGCTGGCGGCCAATCCCAGCCCCTCGCCCAGAAGCGGGGATCTGCCGAGGGGCTTCTTAGGAAGAGTCTGCTTCCCCGAGAGCAAGGAAGACACAGGGGAGGGCTTGCTGATGCTGTCCCCGTCCCCTCACCCTGCCTTGGCACGGATGTGATGCCCAGAGCTGCAACGGCCAGTTTGTAACCATGAGGCAGAAACATACAAGCAGAGGCCAGCATCGGAATAGGGGCAGGTGAGCTCGTCACACAGACCGTGCCACCGTCCCAGTTAGTAAGCAAACGATATCCCCCTGCCCGACAGCCAGAGGCATTGCTAACGCAGTGCCTGGCCCCAAATCCATTCCTTCCAGAACCTCTACCCGGCTCAATGACTCAAGCAAGAAGTCTGAGCGTATTCACAGACTGATCTTATTTCTTCTTCCCTAACTCGGCCAGGTTTTCCTGGGGTCACTCCGGGACCGTCTCCTCCTTCCTTCCCCGTCTCTCGCCTTGGTGTCTGCCTCCATCCGAGTCCTGCTCTTTCCATTCACCTGCCAGGACGCCGACATCTTTGGAAGCCGGACAGCCGATCACTGCCCTGCTGGAAAACCCCGTGGTACGGCCTGGCCCAACGTACGCGTCACCCCCTGACGGCGTCCCTGGGTGGCCCCCCCGCAGCCTTCCTCCCACCGCCGCCTGGCCTGCCGCCAGACACCCCACGTTCAAAACCGCAGTTTCCTTAGGGCACCACGACCTCAGCTCGGCGCCTCTGCGGCTGGCTGGCCGTCCCCATGGGAGCTTTCCTTCGTTCTCTACCCGGCACGAGAGATCTGTCCTCCAAGAGGCAACATGCGACCTCTCCCAGAAAACTTTTATGCTCTCCTCCATATCCCAGTGGGAATCTGCCTCCTTTGCACACCCACCTGATAAATAATTGTATCGTGGTAAGTGTAGTATTTTATTTACAACGTGCGTTTGTCTCCACGTCCCTGTCGGCCCCACGAGGACAGGGACCTTATCGCCTCTGTATCTGCAGAGATGAATGCGGATCTCGGCAAATAGCACGCGCTCAGTGATCGCTGTTTGAGTGGGCGAGTGCACACTTGTTATGTGGAGGGCACGGCGCTTCACTTCTGTGCCCACCTGTCTGGCTACCAGAGTGCCAGCTCCTCGGAGCTGAGGCTCTGCTGCTCATCTTCAAATTCCTGACACCCGGCACGCTGCTCAATAAACAGCAAATATTCAGTAAGGGTTGTGTTGAACAAAACAGCATGGAGGTCCCTCCTGCGTCATGGGGGCAAGTGAGCTCACATGTTGGTCATCATATGTAGCTCAGACACAGCTTTGTAACGAGAGGAATGTGAGGCGTGGCGCCTGTGGGACAGGAGCTGGGGTGAAACTCCCTGTTCTCCAACCCCCTTGCGTCAAGTAGATCCTGTGTGACCTTGGCCAAGGCCATTAACCTCTCTTAACCCGACTTCCTCATGTGTGCTATAGGTTTATGAGTGCCTACCTCACACGGGCCATGTAAGGATTCAGTGAAGTGGAGGGTTTCCGCTGCTTAGTACAGACTTAGCATCAGAGTAACCAGCACCCGGCCTGGGGCTCACACAGCACACAGTTACTATGTTCCGTCCTGGAGGTGGGGAGTCCGGAGTTCAGGCACAGGCAGGGCTGGGTCCTCCTGAGGCCTCTGCTGGACATGCAGACATCCTGCCCCCCATGTCCTCACGGGGTCATCCCCCTGTTTCTGTGTCCTGACCACCCCTTCTTATAGGGACCCCAGTCAGATGGATTAGGACCTGCCCAGTGACCTCTTTCTACCTTAATCACCTCCTTAAAGACCCCATCCCTGAATACAGTCACGTTCTGAGGTTCTGGGGGGCTAGGAGTCTATCACATGGATTTGGGGGAACACGATTCAGCCCATAACACTCTGGTATATGGAATGCCATTGACACATAACAATACTGTTAATAAATACTATTTATTCCTATATTTATTGCTTTACTTGTACATTAGAAACACATGCATCGAGGGGTACCTGGGTGGCTCAGTCAGTTGAGCGTCCAACGTCAGCTCAGGTCATGATCTCACAGTTCGTGGGTTTGAGCCTCACGTCGGGCTCTGTGCTGACAGCTCAGAGCCTGGAGCCTGCTTCAGATTCTGTGTCTCCCTCTGTCTCTCCTACACCCCCAGCTTGCACTCTGTCCCTCTCTCTCAAGAATAAATAAGCATTAAAAAATCCAAGGGACACAGGAGTGCTGATGCATAGGGGCACATGTACCCCAATGCTCACAGCAGCACTCTCCACNTCTGGGTGTTGCATGGAAACCAACTTGACAATAAACTATTTAAAAAATTAAAATAAAAAATAAATAAAAACCAAAAAAAATTTTAAATACACGCATCAAGTACCATCTATTACTAGGCAAGGTCAGCTCTCTCTAAAGCTGGGGAGGGAGAGAACTAAACGGCCACAGTGTAATTGGTGAATGCACCTTGCACTTCCCAGCTGTGGTTGTGGGCAGTTAGACGGTGACGCCCAGGCTGCCATGGGCAGGGGACGTCTACTAATCTTGCCAACATTACCCAGAAATACAAACCTCCATGTGCGCGAGCAAAAGGCGGACCAATTGTCTCCGCCACGAGCTTGCCAGTTCCCCTCTCACTCTAATCAGTTAAAGTCTGAAGCCAGAGGGGCAGGCGCCTTAAGGCACAGGGACCCGCAGGCTGTGCGCACGGAAAGGCCAGACGGAGGGGCCCAGGTGGGAGGAAGTAACGCTCTTTAGAACAAGAATGAACAGGGTGCCTGGGTGACTCGGTTTGTTGAGTGTCTGAGTTTGAGCCCCGTGTCGGGCTCTGTGCGGAGCCTGCTTGGGATTCTGTCTCTCTCTGCCCCTCCCCAGCTCTCTCTCTCTCAAAATAATTAACCTTTAAAAAAAAAAAAAAAAGGAACAAGAATGAACAAGGCCAATGCACTTGACCTTGGAGCAGCTGTGCACCAAGCTACAAACTGGGTTCACATTAAAATAGCTGGTTAAGAAAGTTGAATTCCCAGTGAGCAATAATAACAAACAAACAACAAATGCATGCACACGCACATGCACACACACTTCACGCGTGGCCTGGGCCACACGCAAACGTCCACAGAGAAGGAGAGAAGCAGCCGCTGTCTCAGACACACGGGTGGGAAAGGCGCCGGAGGACACATTGCAGACTTACTCTTCCTCACGTGTAGTTTATCCCACGGAACCGACGCGAGTTCATCATGGACTAAGGTGTGCTCACTGCTTACCGGGGTTCACACACTCTCGCCTGATGTTCTAATTGTCTCCTTCACTGATATTTTCAGGAATCCGTCGGGGGTTATGACAGCCGTCTGGGCGAGGCAGACCACACCGCCCACTGTGCTGAAGGAAACCAGAACGGGCCACCAAAAACGTGCCACTCGGCCACAAGAACTGTTTGGGGAAATATCAGGTCCAGAAGGACGCTCTGACCCCCTTCCTCCTCCCGGAAGCAGGAGAAACCACCCACACGGACCATGTCCCTGTCACCAAGGATGGGGAGCTGAAGCCGACAGAACTCTGTGCAAACAGGCCTTGTTATTTTTTAGTGTAATTTAATTTTTAATATAGTTTATTGTCAAGTTGGTTTCCATGCAACACCCAGTGCTCATCCCCACAAGTGCCCCCTCCATGCCCGTCACCCCCCTCCCCTCCCCCCACCCTCAGTTTGCTCTCTGTGTTTAAGGGTCTCTTGTGGTTTGTCTCCCTCCCTCTCTGTAACCGGTTTCCCCCTCCCGACCCCTCTTCCGATTGCACGCAGACCCTGCAGATCCCGTCTTCCTTTCGCATCATACTGTCACTTTCCCAGACCCCCTCTTCGCTCAGCCTGGTAGACGAGCCTCTGGGTTTTCCTCTTCTTTGGGTGTTGACCCCCCGCAAAGGCCGCACGTCACCTAAAGTCTGCAGTAAATGACCCTGGGAGCGTCCCTCCTGCCCCGGGACACGTCAGGGCCCCGGCAGGGACACGGGCTCCTCGCCCTGGAGACCCTCCCGCCCACACGTGCCTGCAGGGGCCCCGCTCCGCCGGCCCCCCAATAAACCGCTCCTTCTGCGCTTCGGGGGGCCTGGCCGCCCCCATCCCCCAGCCCAGGCGGCCGCCCCACCCGTTCCCGTGAGGACACCCACCGTCCCCGGGGCCCCGTGCTGCGCGCCCGGCCCGCCCGTTCCCGTGAGGACACCCCTCGTCCCGGGGCCCGCACCCCGCTGTCCGCTGTCTCACACCCCTGCCAGGCTCTCCGCGGAAGCCTCTGCCGCTGCTCACCGGAGGCATCGTCCCAGCTCCCTTGCACCTGGAGGCCGTCAGCCGCACAGGGGCCACCCCTCAGCTGTCCCAGCGCTGGGGACACCTGGGGGCCAGGGCCTCGTGGTCCGCACACAGGACGGACGCGCTTTGAGCCTTCTCCTGACCCCGGGTCCACAGAACTTTCTGGAGGCCACAGGGACGGCTCTGACCCGGCTGCAGAGTAGGGACGGGACCGGGAAAATGCGCAGGGTGACCCAGGACAGGGTCAGGACAGGGCGTGGGGGCCACAACAACCATTCACTCGATTTCTTTTCAGACTCTGAGCTGAGCAAATTCTGAACTTCATTGGCTCCTCGTGACAAATAAGAGCAAAGAGGCCTCACGAAGCCCCTGCACCTAGAAATAGAGGGGGATCCAAGGCCAAAGCTGGTCACTCTCCCAGCAAAGACGTGGCTTCTTTAAAGGCAAACTCAATTGTTTTTTCTTTTTCAAAGATGTGGTTTTTAAGTACAGTAAAGCAAAGCAGTTTTGTTTTCTGAACCGAATGTTATAGAAACCCGCAGATCAGCAGGTGGGCCCCTGACCTGTTAGTGAGGCACTCCCGTGGACCCCTGACCTGGGGCCGGGCACCAGACCAAAGGACCGCTCGGGGGCTGACTTTTAATTTTATGGTTTCATGATTATGTCGGATAAGATAAGCATTTCTAAGTAGAGCACAGACCAGGGAGGTGATATGTTATCTCCTCTCCGGCACAGAGCTGCTGGGAAAGCGTGGGGAAGAGAAACCAGATATACTCACGTGTGCATGTGTGTGCCTGTGTGCACATGTGTGTATACATGTGTGTGCATACGTGCTCATACACGTGTGGTCTGTGTGTGCACGTGTGTGCCCATGCACATGTGTGTGCATAAGTGCACACGTGGTGTGCATGTGTATTTGTGTGTGCTGTGTGAGTGCATGTGTGTATTTGTGTGTACATAAGTGCTTGCACACATGTGGTCTGTGTGTGCCCATGCGCATGTGTGTGTGCATAAGTGTCTGCACACGTGGTGTGTATGTGTGTGCACGTCTACTTGTGTGTGCTTGTGAGTGCATGTGTGTATTTACGTGTGTGTTTCCATGTATGTGCGTCTGCATGTGTGTGTTTCTAAATTGTTCTCGCACAGGACAGAAATAAGTGATTATTCGGAACAGAGAAATCGTTACAGATAAGCGTGGCAGGCGTATTAAAAACTGGTGACCGGGAGCTAGAAATGGAAAGAAAGGTGAAGGTCTTTGCTCGGATGAAGAAGACGGTCAGGACCCTCGTCCCCTCCTGAAGGCCCGTGGCCCAGCTGGGACATCAGCGGGAACCCGCCAAGCGTGAGGCAGCCACGAGCCTGAAGTCCTGCGTTGTGAGTGTGGCAGCTGTCCCCAGGACACTTGGCCACGGGTGGATCTGAAGAGCCTTGAACTCCGGTCCGCTGAACGCTGGGCCAGCTCACAGAAAGGTGCTTTGAGAGCTAGGACGCCAGCCCCATGTTTTCTAACGACAAAGCACAATGAAAAGCACAAATGTACCGATTTATAGCCTAGATGCCTCCTACCAGTTTGAGTCTGCAGGCTCGCTTCAGGGGAACCCACATCAGCTGAGGCTAACCGGCTCGCTCTAAGGTGTCCAGGTAATTTTAGCAAAACAGTCAAAAAAGCCGCCAGACACTTGGGGGCATCATCTTGAAGCCACCCACCTGGAGGTGCTGTTGGTTCCGTTAAAATAGGTTAATTCTCAAACAGTCTAGAGACACGCTTTTTAAGGGTGTGATGTGGGTCGACCCCGACTTGCCCATGACTTAATTATCCTGATTGACTTCTTCATTTCCAAGGTGTTTCTGGTCTAAATATATATCCCTTCAAATTTGGGGTTGAGTCACTAATTTGCTGCCTTTTCTCGCCGTTTGGAGCTTCCCTCCATAGAGCCCCGTCTGCCCCGTAGGTCACAACCGCAGGGAGGGCGCCGGGAGGTCCCGCGCTGACCTCCAGTGAGTTAGGAGAAAGCCCCCTGGAAGGAGAAGGTCAAATGCGGCAGAGAAAGGGTGTGAAGGGGGGAGCTCACGCCCGTAAAGTGCGTGTGAGGCGGGGGCCCCAGCCTGGACCGGACTCTGCTAATTCGGCTGCTCTCAGGGGCGGAAGGGATGCTGTGTTTACCTCCCGTGGCCTTCCCTGCGGGGAGAAGGTGCAAATCACAAAGGGTAAGCGGCCCCTCCCTGCAGCCCACGTTCATTACTGTTGCCAAGGGCAGGCGCTCTTGTTTCCCAGCATCCTCGCCTTCCTACTGCCTGTGAGGTGCTGAGTGGAACAGTCCTTCTGGAACGGACCTGAAGGAAAGGGAGGGTGTGTGTGCCCCGGTAGGGAGCCGTGGACGGCTGGCTGGAGAGACCGCCTCCATTTCAGAACTCGCGCCATCGCTGTGGAGAACCTCAACTTTATCATTGGTCGGCTGGCTTTCCCTGAATAGCCGCTGGCCCGTGGGGACCTGGCCCTGGCCCGCGCCCTCGAGGAATCCAGCAGGAGGGGAGCAGCCCCACCGGCCCCACATCCAAGTCCATGACCGATGGGGGGGACACCGGCCGTGCGCCGTCACCTCGGCCCTCGGCCGAACCCCTGCCATGAGCCTCGTCAATGCCCCCCTCCGCCCGCCAGGCTGAGACCCTGCAGAAGTCAGGGAGCTTCCTCCAGAGAAAGGGTTGGGGCGGCCGCTCCGCGGGGCCGCTGTGCTCGGCCAGCCGCCGAGCTCTATTTCCCGACTGTCTGTCACGGTGACTGATCGTGGCTTCTCGCTCTCTCCTGCACCTCATTTTCAAGTGACTCCTTTTTTCCTCTAATTCATAAATCCTTACTTCGTGGGAGCCTTCTATATGATACTTTATCAAATGCCTTTTGAAAGCCTCTGCAGAAATATAACCTGTGTCCCGGACTTCCTTCTCTCAGCTATTTCTTCGGTAATAGAATCAATTTTTTAGCAAGGGAGCCGCGCAGCGGGGCAGGGACGGACGGCTCCTGGATGTGCGGAGCCTCCCCCCACGCGGCTCCCAACGCGCCACATGCAGACTCCGGGTAATTTACCCTCATCATGCGCTTGCTGTGAACTCGAAAGATAAATTCTTGACTTTTCCTGCAGTGAAAACCTCGACTTTCTTCAAACCCTTTAACAGACACTCTCAGAAATAATCCTCCATCCAAATCACTGAAGCACACATCCCGCCTTCAATGACAAACAGCAAGGCACCCAGAAGACAGCCCCGGGACGAGCCCCGGCCGCCCCAGGGCAGGCGGGAAGGGACTTGCTCTCGCGCTCCCTCTCATGTCTTAAGACTTCATTTTTCTGGAACAGTTTTAGGTTCACAGCAAAATTGAAAGAAAGGCACAGAGATGTGCTATACGCCCCCTGCCTCCCCCCACATACAGCCTCCCACATCATCAATACCCCCAGCGGGTGACACCTTTGGTACCAAGGACGAACCCACATGGACACGCCATCGCCACCGGAGCCCGCAGCTTTCATCACAGTCACGCGTGTGGATCCCGTGGGTTTGGACTCACGCCCGTCATTCTGACATCAGCTGGAGCAGTTTCACTGCCCTCCAAATCCTCTGTGCTCCGGCCGCCCGTCCCTCCCTCCCTCCCCGCTGGGCGTGTGGGTGCAGGGGCACCCCAACAGTCCTGGTCAGGGGGAAGGAAGAGCGCGGTGGGCTGGCCCCTCCCGGAGCCCCTGTTCCCTTCCACCTGCGCTTCCAAAGCCCAGCCCAAGCGCTTCATGACTCCGCTCGCGTGCAAGGGGCCACGCGCACCATGCCCTCTGCGAGAGCTTTTTCCTTTGCTGCTCACACGTGAGGGTCTGTCTATAAGATGAGAGAACTTTGCTTACACAACCCGAAAGGAAACGCCGAGTTCAAAGTGGTTTGCTTTATGCCATCTCACGCTCTTAAAAAAGTAATAATAATAATAATAAGTAAAAAAAAAATTTAAAGCTAAATTCACCTCCTGATAAAGAAACGTGAGAGGAGTTTTTATAACCGTCCTTAAAAATGGCTTCTCCGTTAGCCTGTATGTGGCAAGAACACAGGGTAATAATAGCACAGTGAATCAGGGACCAATTTTCCTTAAATACGTCTTCCGTAAGATACCGAGCCCTTTTGATACTTGGAGGCTTCAGGACTCTGTCCTCTGCAAAAGCTGCGTAAAGCGAGGACTTCTTACAGGGAGGTTTAACATCTCCCTGGACATGACTTCTCAGTGGCTCCCAGTCCCGCTGATTGGACGTCTCATCCAGATCCTCCGTCACAATGGCCTCTTTCCCGAACCACCTCTGCGCGGGGCCGCCGGCATTTCCTTCGCTAAACCCCCTCGGTCGGTGCCTTATAATTTAGCTGTAAAACTCAGCATGAGGTGAAGCTCAAGCTTCAAGCTGAGGAGGCCTTCAGAAAAAATCACTTAAACTGCATTTTCGGGCGCAGGGAGATTTAGAAGGTGTTGGGCCGGCAGTAAGAGAAAATAATACTTCATCCCTTGTCTCAATTTTCTGCTTAATCTCAGGGTACCGGCGGATATGTTGATCTTCTTCCAAACTACTTTCACTCCATGAAAAATATTTTCCTTCTAAAACGCCGACTATCCCTTTAGATGAGAATTCGTCATTTAGAATTCTCTGGAATTGTGTCTGGAAATTAATTGGCTGGCCCAGAAGACGGGTCATGTGATTAGCGTGGTGAAGTGGGCGGGAGCCGGTGACCAGAGTCCACAGCAAACGTTCCCTGAGGGGCCCACGGACCATGCCCCCTAGAGCCCCCCACACCCCCTCCTGACCTCAGAGCGCCCCTTTCTGGAGCAGACCCAGACCTTTAATAACTGCCCCAAAGACCCCCAAGCTCCCCGACCCTGATTGGTGGGTGTGGCACAGGTGACGAGGGAAACACGGGTTTGGGGGTGCGGGGAGGAATCAGACCTGGTGGCAAGAGACGCCCCGAGGAGGGCCGGAGGGGCAGCTGAGGCCGGGCAGCCCCAGGGCAGCAGAGAAGCAGCGACATGAGCGTGGGGAGCCGCTGGCGAGCGGTGACTCCTGCCCGGGTGGTGAAGAGCCGATCCCTGTGCCCGCATGGACTCGGGGGGCAGCCCCTCCAGCACCAAGAGCGCCAGCAGCTATGCGGAAACAGTCTAGAAAGAACTGACAAGGCCGAGGCCAAGGGCATGGAGAGCCCAGCTTGGGAATAAATCCAACCGCAGGTTTCGTTTTTCCGACGTTCCGTCCACACCCCAATGTCCCTCAGATCTGCCCGTTTATGCCTGCAGCCCCCAGGCCAGAGCCTCTGCTCCCACACACTCCTGGGTAAGGCGCCCATGTTTCCAGTCTTCCATGGGCTCCTGTCCCGCTGTCTTTCCCAAGCTGCGCCCTCCACCAGATCTACCGAATACCACATCAGCGGTGCGCCCTGATGAGACTTCTCCCGTCTGGGGCCGCCGCCTGCCTACACCATCCCCCACAGGAGCGCCTGCCCCACTCTGGAAGGATCTACAGGATCCACCTCCTGGATCCAGCCACAGCCAGCACACGCTTACTGCCATCCAGACCAGGCGACCAGTTTAGCGTTAAGGCGGCCACCAAAACGTCCCCACTGCCACCTGTCTGCGGAGAGTCCTCGCCCCCTGGGCGCCCTGGGCTCAGTCTCTTCCCTTCTTCTCTGGGGCTCAGCCGGAACCAGCGGGGGTCCCGCCACCCCCGGTGCACATCGTTGGCCCTGCTCTCATCCTCACGTCTCTTCAGTTAGACTTTTCCACCCCGACCTCATCTACTCCATTACTGGGTATTCTATTGCCATTCGATTAAAGGGCAGGGCAGTTTTGATGACTTCTGATTACAGGTGTTTGCAAGTTTACCCAGCGGGTGCGTTTAACACAGATAAAGCCACGTCTGGGGCATCGCCCCCCTGGGCACCTCCGCTGTGACTGTCCGGGAGAAAGCAGAGGAGGGGGCAGCCTTCAGGGGCTTCACAGGGGCCAGGCTTCTGGGGGAGCACGGGACCAGCCCCCACAGAACCACGCTCCTGCCCCCGACGCACAGAAGCGGGTCCCACCAACAGGCACAGCAAAGACGGAGTGATGAGGAAGCAGTAGCACCACTTCCGAATCTGGTCTCTCACCCCACCTCTGTGTCTGTGAGTGCTGACCCCTCCCCCACCGTGAAATGTGTGTGCCGTTTCCCATGATGCGTTTCTTCCCATGTTACAATCGTCTCCCCCGTTCTCCTAGGAGACAACTTAATTTTTCCTTTCTTCTCAAACCTCCAACACCCTCTTTCCCTTCCTTCCGAAGGAAGCTACTAGAATAGAGCCTGCCTGCTTCCTGACATGTCCCGTTCACTGACCTGCCCCCAAAACCATCGACTTCCTCCTCAGGGCTCAGCGGGGACCACCCCCACTCACTGACTCGGGCGGGGCAGCACTTGGCGATCGCCCCTTCTGTTCGGCCTCAGGGACCCCCTCTGCACGGGACACCCCTTGGGCATAACAGGTGATTCCTGTTCCCAACCTCAGAAATATCCTTCTTCACCTCACTCCCCCTCCAGCCCCCACCCCATCCCATTCCTTTGCCCCCCCCCTTTCAGCCACAATC
>NW_027529424.1:11580655-11594297 GCF_008692635.1 Crocuta crocuta | reverse complement strand
GAGCTCCATCTGGAGTCTCCTCTCTATAACTGTGTATTTATTTTCAGAGAGAGAGAGAGAGGGAGGGAGGGAGGGGCAGAGAGAGAGAGAGTCCCAAGCAGGTTCTGCGCTGTCAGCACGGAGCCCCACATGGGGCTTGAACCCATGAACCATGAGATTGTGACCTGAGCAGAAATCAGGAGCCAAGCACTTAGCTGACTGAGCCCCAGGCGCCCCAAGGACTCACTTCTCTTTCACCTTCAGGCATGGGTCCCTTCAAGGCTGACGGCTGGCCCCAGCGTTCCCGGCTACCTCCTCCGTGAAGCCTGCCCTGACCACCCGCTGTAAAATCTCCCTGCTGGTAGGAACATTAACCGGGGCAGCCATGATGGAAACCAGCACGGAGGAGCCTCAGAAACCTAAAACTAGAACTACCCTGGGGCCCAGCAGCCCCGCTTCTGAGTACCCCTGCAGAGGAAAGGAAAGGAGCATCTGACAGAGCGTCTGCGCCCCCACGTCCGTCGCGGCATTATCCACAAGAGCCCCGACGTGGGGACAGCCGCAGGGTCCGCTGACGGATGGGTGGATAAGGCAAACGTGATGCATGTGTATCTTGGAAGACTATTCATCCTTAGAGAAGAAGGAACTTTGCAGTACAGGGCAGCATGGGTGGACCTCCAGGCCATTACGCGAAGTGACCTAAGTCAGACACAGAAAGATAAATGCTGTATGACCTCACTTATATGTGGAATCAGAAACAGTCAGACCCACGGGTGCCTGGTTGGCTCAGTCGGTTAGCATCTGACTTCAGCCCAGGTCGTGATCTCATGATCTGTGGGTTCAAGCCCCGCGTCAGGCTCTGTGCTGACAGCTCAGAGCCTGGAGCCTGCTTCCAATTCTGTGTCTCCCTCTCTCTCTGCCCCTCCCCTGTTCGCTCTCTCTCTCTCTCTCTTTCTCAAAAATGAATAAACATTTAAAAAAGAGATTTCCTTCAGAAAAACAAAATATAGGGGCGCCTGGGTGGCTTAGTTGGTTAAGCGTCCGACTTTCGCTTAGGTCATGATCTCTCGGTTTGTGGGTTCAAGCCCCGCGTCGGGCTCTGTGCTGACTGCCAGCTCAGAGCCTGGAGCCTGTTTCAGTCTGTGACTCCCTCTCTCTCTGACCCTCCCCTGCTCACGCTGTCTCTCTCTCTCTCTCCTAGAAATAAATTTTAAAAAAACATTAAAAAATTTAAAAAAAAAAAGAAAAATAAAATAGACCCACAGAACAGACAGCAGAACGGTGGTCACCGGGGCTGGGGCTGGGCCTGGGGCGTGGTCATACTGGTCTGGTTTTGTACTAAAACACGGACTCGGATTCAGGATGACAGGTTCCGGGGACTGAGCACAGTGGCTGTAGCTAATAACGACTCACCGCATACTCGAAAGTTACTAACACAGTGAATCTCAAGTGCTCTCCTCACAAAAGAAAAAAATGTTAATTACGGGAGGTGATGGAGGTGTTAATTAGCTTCATGCCATAATCGTTTCACAATGTACTCACATATCAAAACAATTTGTACACCTCAAGTATACAAAAATTAAAATTAAAAAAAAAAAACCTAAAAGGCGGCACGCTCTGTGAGCAAAGAAGGAACTGAACCTTGAACCTCCCTGACCCGGGCCCTCACCCTGAAGCCCACCCAGAGCTTCCTACCCGCCGGCGCACGATACCCGTTCTTTCTTTCAGGTTTCCTATCTTTTCCATTCATTCCCAGCAGCGCCTGTGACAGTAATCCGGCTGCTTGGGTTAATCCACACTAGGCGAGGAAGAACCTGAGGAACCTCCAGGCCCTTCCAAGGCGACCCCCTGGTCCACACACCTCAGTAAACAGCGATTATCAGCGAAGAGAAAAGGAAGTGGGGATCAGCAGGCGTGCGCCGTGCGGGCCCCCCGGGGGAGGCAGGCCCAGGCTGTGGCCCATTCTGACCTGAACACCAGCATCTGAAGACAAGAAGTCTCACACCCAGTGGGGCCAAGGTCACAGCCACCCACCTCTTTGCAGGACCCGAGGGCCCGCCTCCCAGAGACACGACTCCCGCCGTTGGAAAAGACGCCCTAGTCCGCGGACGGTAGCTGATGAGGGGGGACAGGGCCCCCAGGCAACGAGGGAAGAGACAAGTCAGGACGAGGCAGGAGGGAGGCGTCGTCCTTTGCGGGCAGNAGGCACCTGTGCGTCACCTCGGTCCTGACCACGAGCCCCCAAATTAACGGTTCGCAGAAGAACCCATCACAAAAGTAACAAAATGCCAGGGGCCTTCCTCACATCCTCCTCAATTTGCTATAAATCCGCTGTCCCTGCTTTTTGTTCCCATCCCTGTTCCGTGTTATTGTCCTTCGTAGAGTAGGAAGGGACCCCAGAGGGCACCTCGCTTTAACTAAAATTCATCTCTGGTTTGCGCAAGACACCTGGGCAAAGTCGAGAAAACACGGAGAAGATACTACACCACGCACCGCAGGCGCTCCGAGGGTTGTGGGGCAAGTTTCACGCGTGTCCTGACAGGGATGAAGAGTGTCTGTCCCGTAGTTAGCTGAGGGCCCCCCCCCGNCCCAGCTGTGTCCCCGGACCCCGAGTTCTGGGAGGGCACCGCCTGCAGACTGTACCACAGCCACGTGCGGGCAGGGGCGACCTGGAGGGCGAGGCCACGGAGCCCAGACACGCGGTAGGGGGGGTTTACCAGATCGTCAGGGTGACTCGGAACCCCCTCGGGAGCCCCAGGACCTTGGACCTGGCAGCACCCCTGTCTGAGGAGCTGTAGCGCACCGGCCCCCGTGTCCCGCCGAGGCTGCCACCGGGAGACACTGTCCCAGCTCAATTGTGGCCGCTTGCCTTGTGAAACCACACCGCGTGCTTCCGTCAGACTGTGATACCCACGTGCTTCCCTCAGACCGTGACACCCGCGTGCTTCCCTCAGACTGACACCCGCGTGCTTCCCCTCAGACTGTGACACCCGCGTGCTTCCCTCAGACTGTGACACCCGCGTGCTCCCCCGCAGACTGCGCACGACACCCGCGTGCTTCCCGTGAGCGCAGCCCGAGCTGTGCGGACGGCACCGCGGGTGTGGGCCCACACGGGACCCGGGANCCTGGCGACCCGCAGCCCCGCGTTGCACACGTTTGCCTCCCACGACGCCCCGCGGGCTCCTCCCCGGCGGAGACCCCGCCAGGCGACCGCGGTCCGCCGGGAAGCGGTTTATCTGTCCCGCGCACACGGACGGGAGCTCTGTCGGCTCCCAGGACGGTTTAATCAGGTGCCTTTGAACATGTGCGAGAGGAGGAAGCCCGCTTCACAAACGCGTCTTGTGCAGGAAACCGTTTGTAATAGCTCGAGATTTGTTTCCCTTTCTTCCTCCACTCTTTCCAAATGCCTTTGAACGCCGTCGTTTGAAGTGGTGATGTCTGTGTCCCTCGCTCTGCGTGCACACACAGATGAGAAGAAGAGCCGGCCATTGTGACCCCCTCTTCTTGGCGACGGAGATAAGGCTTCGCAGAAAGCGCCTCGCAGCCCTGAAATTTAAGAAGACGTGAACCCAGAAGCGCCTGGTGCCAGGCTGTTAGAAACACTCTGGCATTAATTTTATGAAGAGACAAAGACACAGAAAAATTCTCCTTCGTTGGAAGAAAATAGGAAGCGCTAAGACCATGAACAAAGTAAGAGTCAACCACGAGGACCATGAAGGCAGAGCCGACGTGGGGTTTTTCTACAGGATGAAGCTTTCTGGGCAGTGGATAGTTTGAGACCCAGAAAATAAGAATTTCTATGGTTCGCTTTTGTCCATCTTCAAAAACGTTAACGCCACAGCCTTTAAAAAGGCTCCTGTCTTAAGAAGCACGGACCGCTTACAGCTTCCCCTACCCGCAAAAATAATGCACATTATCCTTCGAAACTTCTAGCTGCCTAGTTATTACATGCACGTCCAAAGATGCACATCATGCATCCAGGAGTCCGTGGTGTGGGGCCCTCGCACGCCGGCTGGGGTTTATTGCTAAGTAAATGTTTCTTGCACAGATAAGTGTTGTTGTGTCAAAGGTGGGCTAGCGCTCAGGCTAACCTGGAAGCAGCTGAGATGGTCTGCTTGTCACCTGTGACCTTGGCCCATGTATAGACTTAATTCTCTGCACTCGGCCCCGTGTGCAAACTGAGGCATCCTCCCACACACGCCCAGGATGCTGGGGACGTGTAAGTGAACCCCGGATGTTAACCCCAGGGGAGCGCCTGGCATTCATGTGACAGCATTCCGAAATGCGCTGTATACGTGGGCGATTATTTTTGCCCACACCATCCTTCCTTAGGCCAGAATGATCCCCATTTCTCTAATATACAGCCTGAAATTATTTCTAAATAAACTGGCTCAAATGATCTGAATAACTTCCGTTGCCTCTGTCCGTCTCTCCTTGATTTACAACACCTTCTGACACACTTCTGCATCAATTCACAAATCACATTCTAAAACAACATTCCCTGGGAGATGTTAAATTTACGAGACACGATCATAGGCCGGAATGACTCACGCCGACAACTCGAAATTAATCGACCCCCGTACATCTTTATAATGCACACATTTGCTCACTTGTGAATCTTTGTGACACCAAAGCTGCCTCTAGTCCAGATACGTAGGGGTGCGCCGTGATAGGTGCTCACTTAACGCGGGCTCGGCTAAAACATGCGTGCGGTTTTGCATAAAACAGCCCAGGGCCATGGGGCGGCGACGAAGCGCCCAGTACCTCAGTATCCAACCTCACCCCTGCCGTGCCAGCTCTCCCCGAGGTCCTGAGCACCTCTGCCACGGCCCAGCCTCCCTCACAGGTGCAACGGGACATGTGCTCCATCCAGCTAAGCTAACGGATGCCCAGAAAGCCGGCCAAATTATTCCGGGGTCTGTGAGGGTATCTCAGGAGAGATAAGCATCGGAATCAGGAGACCGAGTAAAGCAGATGGGCCTCCCCAGGGCGGCGGGCAGCTTCCCATCCTCAGAGGCCCGGACAGAACAATGAGGCAGAGGAAGGGTGGGTCAGGGCTCCCTCACCGTGCCCCTCGCCCTCCGTGCCACTCGCCCTCCGTCCGCCCCCTGGGTGTCGGAGTCTCTGGGGAGCCCTGACCGAGACAGGATCCCAGGAGAGGGTTCTCTTCTGGTACAAGTCAGTTCAGGGCCTGTCCCTGCACCTTGTGCCCCAGGCGTGGACGGGCAGCCCAGAGCCGCTGAGCACCTGGTAACCCAGAAGCACCAAGAGAGGACAGCACGTGGGGAGAGGCGGGATCAGAGGCCCCCCTCGGAAGGCTGGCGCCTGTCCTTCCCCGCCCCCCTCCACGCTGCTCGTCTCGCAGGATGCGGTAAAGCTGTCACACGTGCAGGCGCTGGTCACCTATGGCTGCGTGCGTCCCTGATGGAAACGCTCCCAGGTCACCCAGAACACCGGCCGGCCCGCCCTTCCCAGTCCCAAGGCCACAGGCACTCTCGTTAGCCAGGGTCCCTTGTATCAAAGGACCCCCCCCCCACTAACCTGGAGACTGGATGCGGTGATGGAGGGCCATGGCGCCCCCCCGCCCGTCACCCTGACAACACAGGGCAGACGTAGGGAGCAGGAGACAGAGGGAGCCCATCAGCCCAGCAGTGAGGCAGCAGAGAGGGCCCCAGCCCCGGGGTGTCCTGCATGGCAGGGACATGACCTTTGGCCGGGACAGAGGGCATACCCTGCAGACCCAGGCCTTTGCTGGGGAAGGCGCAGCTGTCACTGGGGAGCACGGGGAGGAGAAATTCAGCCTTGTCAGCGTCCCTGAGGCCACAAAAATACGGTGTCGATAATAAATTTGTGACGAGGAATTTAAAAACAGACTGACAGTCAGTTAAGCATCCAACTTCGGCTCAGGTCATGATCTCATGGTTCATGGGTTCGAGCCCCACATCGGGCTCTGTGCTGACAGCTCAGAGCCTAGAGCCTGCTTCACATTCTGTGTCTCCCTCTCTCTCTGCCCCTCCCCTGCTCATGCACTCTCTCTCTCTCTCAAAAATAAACATTAAAAAACAATTTTTTAAAACAGGCTGACAGAAAGCCAACCACAGAGGGAAAGCGTGCATCCGCCCATTTCCCTGTGTTTTGTCTTGTTGCTACCTGCAAACTCAGAAACCCGTCCTGTGCTTTCGTGTGGTCAATCGCGACAAAACAGAGACAATGAAAACCCTGGGGAAGAGAAAAATCGTGGTAATCACACACCCAAGTCATCATTTCTTCACGGAACGATACTGGCGATTCATACGGAGCAAAGAAGAATGTTACTCATCTTGGGGGGGACGCGCTCCTATGTCAATAAGATCCAAGATTTATACATTCCGGTTACAAACGGGTGGAGGGCACCACGTCTACGTGTCCAAGTATTAATTCAACAAATTTGATTTTCTATTTTGTGTTTTTCTAAACAAAGGAGCAAAGTGGCAGCCTCTGGGTGGGGATGTTAGGGGTGCAGCGGTGAGGGTAACACCTGAGAGGGGGGCGGGGGGGGAGTATCCTTGTCCCTCAGGGGGGACGGCACGACGCAAGGGCCAGGTAGCGAGACAGCACCGCGTCTCACTGTCGCCTCCCCGCTCTGCTCATCCGCCTCCTGTTTCCAGGGATGGGCCCGAGCTGAGTTATATTCTCAGTTCAAAGTCGAGCTACAGGGAAAACTGGGGGAGGGGGGAGGCCATGCCATCCACCCCCCACTGTACGCGACTCCATCCCTCCATCCCCGCCTGACTTTGGAAGGAGAACAAGACCGCGCTCATCACGGACATGGCCGCGTCCACAGCCAGAACCTCGTCCTCCACAGGGCCTGCGCGCACAGTGACACGTCCCATCAAGTCAGAGCGGGAGTCACCACACGCACAGCTCGCCGTGTGCCACCGGGCGTCGCAGGGAAGCCCAGGGCTTGGCTGCTGCCACATCCTGTGCAGGTGGGTCCTCCCAGGACCCAAGCCACCCCGAAACCCCCCTGGGCAGCCACCAGCTTCCCTCACACTGTGACACTGTGACACGAAAATAACAGACCACTTCGAAATCCAAGTCCGCGGAGCTTACCGGCCCTGCTGTTTCGGGCGGCGTGAGCCGGGTTTGCAGCTGCCCGGGAAGGAAGGCGTCTCTGGGTGGGCAGCGCTCCCGGGCTGCAGGCAGGGCCACGGCCAGCGGGGGGAGCGGCACTGGGGCCGGCGTCTCAAGGCTCCGCTGGTGACCCTACCGACGACCGGGCTGTGGGAAGCAGGCATGACGACAAGAGGTGCTCTTCCACAGGGAAGTCGTTCCGGACCCCGGCTCGGCCTCCCCCTGCTCAGGCAGACACCAGGCCGGCCAGCCGACCGTGCCGACCAGCGCCCCTCCCTTCCTGGGCTTTCTCGGCAGCCCCCCCCACCCCCGTTTTCACCCCCAACAGGGAACTGGGGTTTCCTGGGACAAGCACAGAAGAAGGCGCAGCTAACGGCTGGCCCGCTGAGCCAAGCCTGCGACCGGAAATGGGCGGGCTTGCGGGATCGTGGGGCCCCGCGCCTCCCCTCGCCCCCCTCCATCCTGATCTGTGTGTCCGACGCCGGCCAGCCCAGGTGACAGAGTGGCTCAGAAGTTTGGCGACAAGGCCAACCTGTTGGTTATGACGGCGGGTGAACGGGGCCCCACTGGCCTAACCGTGAGCCTGGGCCTGCGCCCGGCAGACCCACAGCCAGGTGTCGGCCATCCCATCCAGAGGTCACCAGGCTTCTCGCTGCCCCCACTCTGTGCCTCACGTCATGCCATCTCCCGTTCACTCCCGGGGCCCTGGAAGTTTCCTAGTGCCACACCCCCTCCCTTCAACTCGGGCCCATTGAGTTCTTGGTGTTTGCCTCACTCTAGGGAGGAAGCAGCGGGCAGGAGGCAAGCTCCCTACTCCCCTGACTCAGCGGCCTGTGAGCGCGAGGGGCCCCTGCCCGCTTGGTAACCACCATCCTTCACACCTTCACCCACCGTCATTTGCCCAAGAGAGCCTTCCATGGCTGCCCACTAATCAGGTGCTCAGATCTCCCCTTCCGGGGAACTACTGCCGTGAACTAATTCACCTTGGGCTCCGCAGGGACACACAAGCTCCGGGACACATTTCAGGAACCTGAGACAGGAGGGTTGCAGTGAGTAGTAGGGAGATTATCGAAGGCTGGCGCACGGGGCTTCCGTTTCCCCCATCTATTCTGAGATGGTCCCTGACATCAGCCTCTTTCTATTTATTGACAGAAGTTGTCTTTTTTTTAAAAAGATTAAGGATGTCTGTTTTTGCATTTCAGTCTTGGGGTCTCAGTGAGTTTCTTGGTTCTCTTCAGAGACAATCATGGGTCCACCCAGACCATTTGATCTTCTTCTGGTGTTGTTATTTTATTGACATTGTTTAATTCATTAAATGCTTTTAAATCTCTCAAACTATATTAGGAATTTCATTTATTATGGTTTCCTTGTAGTCATGTCAATGCTATCACTTAATAAACAAAAACTTACCACATATTTAACAACTCGAGTAAATGCAATAAACTGAATCCGCAAATATAGCGATTCCCCTGTTCTCTTGAACGTGTCAGTCCCGCATACAAGTGTTACTAAATTATCATACGCGTTTCAATTTAAAATAACAAGTCTAAATTTAACTGAGCAATTACACTTTTTAATTTGGAATCATGAGCCTAATCTCGCAGATACTCTGTATGTCAAATTCCCTTAAATATTACAATTACTTAAAATACCAAATATAAACAGATTGTTGCTCACAACCAGGAAGTGTCGAGGCTCTGGGCTTGATTATTTTAGGTGCCGACTCCTCAGTCAGAGCCCTCCCAAGGTTTAAAACACATAGTCATTAATAAAGAAATTATAGCAGCACAAGTGAGTGACCACTCAGACAGCTGAGGCAGGAAAGTGAGCCCCAGAAGGCTGGCCCCTCCGAAGATTTTTAGGGTAACCCTAACCCACACGGAGAGCCTTTCTTTCCCCAACTATTGCTCTGCCAAGAGGAACTTTCAGACCATGTTCCCTTAAATTGGGTGATTTTTAAGCCCGTTTCCTCTTGATACTGTTGCTTCTTCTAATTCTTCTGAAACCCTTTCCGCGTCAATGCCTGCTCATGGTGTCTGAAGTCCTGTGACCGTCCCCAGTCCCTGCACTCGATTCGACTAGCCTATTTTGTCTGACTCGTGCAGGATCTGGTCCTGAGTCGCCCCTCTTCAGTCTCCTTCATGACAGAAGCACAATGCTGTCATGAGTGTTTTTTCCTTTTTGGGCCGAGTCGTTGATTTCACCCCCACCTGCCTCTTCCTGGTAATTCCCAGAATCGAAAGGAAATCCGAGCTTAGCAGGTCTTCCTCTGCCTTCCCAAATGGCTTCTTCATTTGGACGTAATTAATTTCACACACAAAAATGTGTAGTTCATCTTCAGAAGGATCTGTAACAGCCAAATGGTGAATAGGCGCCCCATCACACGTTTCCTGCGGTGACCTTATTTCACGTGTTGTGCAGAAATACCTAGTTCTCAAAAAGCCTGCCCGTGGCTCCAAAGCTGTACCACGTTGGTGTTTTGAAATCCTCTCTGGCTGTGTGCCTCCTACTCTCCTTCATCTCAAAGGGGTGACTCTTGCTCCGTGTTGTAAAAATGAGCAAAAACTGCCTCTGGGATTAGAGACACCCCCCCCCCCGAGGAATTTCATCCTGCTACTGCCTCACTGAGTGACGCATCCCTTTGGGCCTCAGTTTCCTCATCTGTTCAGACCTAGGCTTGGGCCAAGGTGCTTGTAAGGTTTCTTCCTCCTTAAAAGGCCGCAAGGTAATGAGCTGGCCAGCAGGGCAACGAGGACCGGGTACCAATTATTTTTTATCGTGGCCGTGGTAAGCGGAAAGCCAGACAGGCTGGCGTTTCCCTCCCAGAGCACTTACTTCTCCGCGGCACTATTTCGCGAGCAGACCTGAACGTCCCGAGATAAGGGAACGCGTGAACTTGCAGCCGACAGAATGGAATAGTGCAAGGGGAATATGCTGCGGAATCGTGCCGAGGCCCTTGTCCTGATGCGAGTGCGGGCAGTTCTCCTGGAAACCGTTTAAGGCCAGACACTCACAGAAAGATGAGGATTCCTTCCCAGGCATCACTAGTTCGGTTCCCAGACTTGCTTGTCCATCCGAAGGTGTAAGAGGCTTCGAAGTGTCTCCTGGCGCCGCTGGGCCGCTGCGCTCCGGCGGCCCCNGGAGCTGCGGGAGGCGGTGCGCGTGGCTGCGCTGCCCCCGCTCCGAGCGCCTTGCACGCGTGCAGGCCAAGTCTCCCGTCACCCTCCTTCGTTGAGGATGAGGGAACGGAGTGCAGACGCCGAGTCCCTCACGCTGACACCACGCTGGTGACCGACATCCGGGCCTCGGGCCTCCTCAAGTGCACCTGCCTCTGCCTCCGAGGGAGGCGTGTGCCGCGCAGGGAGCGTTGTTCCGAATGACCCTCGTGGATCAGAGTTTCTCCCTTTTCACAAAATGAAGTGACTTCTTGAAGGCGGGCGCTATTTATAATGCCGTGAGAACAGTCCAGCTCTAGAAAGCAGTCTGCATTTCTATTAGGAAAATTCTGCTTCGCCCCAGGCTTATTTAGAGAAAAAAAGCTTCTGATTTGCGATGGGCTATCAAGGGTGNTTTCTGGGTGATGATACAGGACCCCGCCTCACGTTATTAAGGAAAATAACAGCCAAACGGCTTTAAAGTATTTTTTGAAACTCTGATTTAAAGTGATTGNTTTTTAAATATTTTATTTATTTCTGAGAGAGAGAGAGAGAGAGAGAGAGAGAGCAGGGGAGGGGCAGAGAGAGAGGGAGACACAATGTGAAGCAGCTCCAGGCCCTGAGCTGTCAGCGCAGAGCCCGACGCGGGGCTCGAACCCACGAACCCCATGATCATGGCCTGAGCGGAAGCCGGAAGCCGGAAGCTTCACCGACGGAGCCCCCGCGCGCCCCGACCTTTTTCAGGCTCTCGCCTTGCGGAGCCACCACGGCGGAAGCCCGCCTGCGTCGCACGCGCCCGACTCCGCAGGGGGGACGACTACCCGCTCCTCAGGGAAGGGAGCCGGAGGAGAAGCCGGGAGCCCAGCTGCTGCGCGCAGCCCGCGCCGCCGTCTTGCGCGTGTCGTGGGCGCCCCCGTGTGGACGCAGCGGGCGCCGCGTGGGACGCGGGCGGGGCTGGTCCGGAGGAGAGCGAGCTTTCTGGAAGGGGAAGGGAGCCCGGGGCTGGCCCTGGGTTCGGGCCTGAGCCGCGCGCAGCAAAGAACCGTCTGCTTCGTGGTTCTCAATTAGGCAATTCTGCAAGAAGATTGAGCAAATTATCAATTTGATGCTGCAATTACCAAAAGTAACCGAATCCCGTCTGCTCTTCCTGCGACGTCAAACCGGTTTAATTTACGAGGAAAGGGAAAGGACGCGTTAGCGACTTTCGTTAGCAAGACTAAGCTGGTATGTTTTTTCGCTGCCAGGCCGGAGGCAGAAGCACAGCACCGCAAGGCCTCTCTAGAAGGTTCTCAGACCCAGTGAGGGCTCCACTCAAGGCGCTCTCTGGAGGGTTCTCAGACCCGGTGAGGGGCTCCACGCAAGGCGCTCTCTGGAAGGTTCTCAGACCCGGTGAGGGCTCCACGCAAGGCGCTCTCTGGAAGGTTCTCAGACCCGGTGAGGGCTCCACGCAAGGCGCTCTCTGGAAGGTTCCAGACCCGGTGAGGGCTCCATGCGCAGCGGAGCCGTCCTCGCCTCCTGCGGAGCCCGGGCGGCCGGGGGGAGCCGGGCCCAGGGATCCGGGGTCCCCTCATACATGGGCCGTAGGGCTACAGTTCTGTCTGCACGTTCTGGAAATTCTACTGCAGAAGGGCACGCCCGAAACTCACCGGTTCCTTTGAAACTGATTCTCCTGAAGAAGCGAGTCATAGTGATGCGGACACTCCAGGGGAACCACGTTCCGCACCTGAGTCTGTCTGACAGAAAGGCTCCCACCGCACCCCGCGGGTTTGCAGCCCCTCATACCCACCCGTGGGTCTACACTTCGCCCGGGTTCCCGGGAAGGAGCGGTGCTGGGAAAGCCACGGTGTAAGTAAATACGCGTCCGCACAGCGCCACGTGTGCTGGGCCGGGTCACCCAGCGGCCAGAAGCCAACCAGGCTGATCTGATTTCGGGGTCATGGAGCCGCCCAGAGGTGTGAGCGGTGGTCGGCCCCACGCGCGGCCGCACTTGGAAGTGAGGCCGAGTCCGCAAGAATTTCTCACACCGATTCCTTCCCCACCTGTCTCTCCCGGCTGACAGGCTTGAAGAAACGCGGGCTTTTCAGAGGAAAGTCTTCATTTTTCCCTTGCATGATTCTGTTCCTCCGGTAATCCCCACGGTCTGTGTTTAAAGGGGTTTCTAGGGACACCTGGGGGGCTCAGTGGATGTGTCCGACTTCTGCTCAGTCATGATCTCGCGGTTCATGAGTTCAAGCCCCACGTCGCGCTCTGTGCTGACGGCTCAGAGCCTGGAGCTGCTTAACATCCTGTGTCTCCCTCTCTCTCTCTCTGTCCCTCCCCCACTCACACTCTATCTCTCTCTCAAAATAAATAAACATTTAAAAAAATTTTAATAACTAGATAAAGGGGCTTCAAACCAAACAGGTGGCAGAAAAAGTAGTGGCCATAGCTGTGCTTGTGCAGGCTCACAGCCCGGCCACACGGCTCGAGCAGCTCTTGACTTATAGCAGTTCTGCCTGCCCGTGTGTGTGCCTGTGTGTGTGTGTGCACACATGTGCGTGTGTGCACATGCATGTGCGCAGAGCCTCTGGGTCATGATAAAAGTCACTTTAAAGTTGGGGAAGAGAAAGCTTCTGGAAGCAGATTGTGCGTGTAGCCATGAAGGCACACGGGAACTCAAGAGATCGTTGAGAAACCGAGACTATACGACCATCCAGGTGCCTTGAATTTGGAGAGCGATAAAATACCGTTTCCAAGGCTAGAAGTACAAATACAGTAAACACACGTCCGAGAGTGTATTTAACTCATTAATGAATGAAGAAACAGTGCGATAGGAAGACCCGTCCAACAGAAAACGGGAAGAGTGGAGGCGTGCGGTGGCAATAACGAATGACCCCGCCAGTGGGTACCAAGCGACTGCCCGTCCCGTGGGCCAGTGACAAGCGCTGCTGCGCGTGCTCTCCTTGGAGGGAAGTCAGTCGCGTCTCCACCGAGGAAATCCCCGCGCGTGGCTGCAGACAATCCGCACGCAGCGCTGTCGGCTGTCTGCGTCCGCCCGTCTCTGCGGATCTGTAACACGCTGCTCAGTGGGCCGGGAACGAAGCAGCGCTGCCCCCAGACGCGGCCACCCCGGGGCCCGCCAGGCCGCCCCCCGCACCTGTGTCCCGGCCCCGCGGACACGTGCGGCAGGAGCAGTTAGCCGCGGCCGCACACCTGCCGGGCTGACCTCGGGAGCGCGGCGCGAGCGGAGGGTGTGGTCCCCCGGAAGCCCCACTGTGGACTTGCCCGTGACAGTCCCTGCCACGTTCCTGTGCCACAGTCGGGAGACAGGGGCCCGGGCTGCGGGAGCAAAAGAGCAGCAAGCAGTGGCTTGGGGAGGGCAGCTCGGGGTGGCGGGGCTGCAGGGAGGGGCACAG
>NW_027529424.1:11559340-11580510 GCF_008692635.1 Crocuta crocuta | reverse complement strand
GGGGTGGGGCAGCAGGTTCACGTTCACAGACGCCAGGGGCAAAGAGAAGCCGGCATGAAAGAGAGAAGGGAGAGGAAGGGAGGGAGGGGGGAAAAGGGAAGGAGAGAGGAGGGAGAGAGGCAGGGAGGACGGAGCGCGGAGGGAGAGAAGGGCTGAGGGAGGGCTCCCTCTGCCCCCGTGGCTCCGCACGCCTACCTAGAGAAACCACGAACGGTTAGGTCTGGGCACCTCCTTAACTCAGTTTCACTGGAAGAAACGACGCCCACATGAGTGATGCTCGGCACACCTGAATGAGCACCGAGATTTCCGTCAAATTGAAGTTACCTCGCAGGATGGGAATGGCTCCCGCAGCGCCCGAGGGCGCCGTCGAGGCACGCCGGCGAGGACAAGTCGGGACATAGAACGGACCCCTGGCGCATCGGTGCTCCGAGCCGGGGGCCCAGGGGAGGGAGGGCGTGATCGCAGGCGGATTTGATTCCGAGGCCTTCCGCAGGCCAGCCACAGGTGGAGGGGCGGGGGGTGGGGGGCTCACAGCCCAGCCCCTCGCCCAACCCAGGCCAGGGCTGGCGCAGAGGAGCCCCTTGCTTCCTGCCCCCTGGGAGCCCAGAGTTCGGTTCCAGTCACAAGCCGCAAGCACTTGCCAGGTGTGTTTAAAATGGGTTCGCCTGCAGCCGAGGTGGAGAGACAAACCAAAGACGGTTAAAGGCGCTGCCACCCCGCCAAGGTCATCCGACAGCTTGAACCCGGGATTCCGTGCACGGTGGCTGCAGCCTCCGCCCCCAGCTGGGCCCGGCGTGTCTGGACGTGGCCTGCTTCCTCATTCCGGGGAGCTCTGTGGCTGAAAAGTGTCTCGTGCATCTTGCCTCCTCGCCATGCAAACTGCTCCGTGTGGCATCGGGTCTAAGGGACTCCGCGGGGTGAACGTGAGCAAGAAGTGAGTGTGCGTCGGGCTTCGTGTGTGTTCTGCAAACAAGCAGTGTTTTCTCTGTCCGCATATCTACACACACCGAATCTCTCAGCAGAAATGCACGTTTTTGAAGTAGTTACAGAGATGATAAAGGACAAACGTCTCAAAATTGGAATGCCGCTGCAAAGAATCTTGAAAGACGGGATGAAACGCCTTCCTGTCGGGCATAATCGGAGGGATCTCACATTAGCCCGTGAGGACCGCCCGGCCCCCTCCCGCACCACCCCCGACACCTCAGTGGGAGCCCCGGCACCATGCCCCTTGTCGGCCTGATTTGCCCAGGTCTGCAGGACGGAGCAGAAGCTTTCAGCCCAGGAGAGGAAAACTAACTGCTCACACCTTTGTGAAACCATGGGAAACCGTATTATCTTGCCCAAAAAATCTAGAGAGGAAAGAGCACAAATTTGTAAAGGTAAGTAGGGCGGAAAAAAGGTTAGTGTACTTTGGACATAAAACATAGTAGCTATCTGAAATGGTGGAGATAAAAATAATGGGTGCTCAATCAGGGGAAATCGTATTTAATTGTTTCTGACTATTGTTACATTCTTACCCATTTCGGGTCATATTTTTTACTTGCATTCACTAATTTGGAATAAACTGGTGCTGATATTGATATTTGGAAGAGAAGGAAACTCTGGAATTGTGTATTGGCTCATTCTCTGTAAAAGACTCGACTGCAGGTACCAGATGCTAAGGGATCTTTCCGGAGGCGCATGTGAAGACACAGAACACTTCTGTAAATTTTTTTGAAAAGGAGGGAAGGAAGGGAGGGAGGAGGGGGGGAGGGAGGAAGGGCATTTCTGAACACAGAATAACAGGTGCTGTATTTGAAGAGCATATAATATAAATCCGCATCAAAGCTATACTATTTTTTGTCTCAACTGATTGTGTGGGTTCATCACTCCCAACCGCCCCCTTGAACATCTGAGCAGGAAGAGCAGTCAAATGCACCCTTACCCTCCCTTCACTCTTAGGAAGGGTGTCCAGCAATGTCGCAGCCGATGAAAGCGTTCTCTGGGGCACGCTGCTGCGTTTCCCCCTTGCGTGCGTGGTGTCTGCCTCCCTGTAGGCTGGCGCGGCCCTGGAGAGGGGGCCGGGGGGGCACCTCCACTGTGGCTGCCCGACCAGCGTGGCCTCGGAGCTCATGCTGGCCTCCCCGTTGGCCACACCCCCTGACCCGGCAGACTGCTTCCCCGAGCCCCTGGGCCAGAGACACCCCGGCCCCAGCCTTGTCCCCTCCTGGGCTCTGTCTGCCCTTGAAAACCGCGGGGGGAGGGTGGGGGGCCTCCCACATGGCCCCGGTGGCCCGCCGCCTCCTGGAACACAGGCCGTTGGTCTGTGAGGGGGGTGCGTCCCCCTTCTCATGCTGGGAAAGACTGCCTTCCTTCGCGGCCACTCTGACTCCATTCTCCAGTGCTCTTTCTGCGTCTGTCTCTGTCTGTCTCTGTGTGTCTCTGCCTGCTGCTAAGTTTGGGGTAACTTGTCGCACGGCAGTAGGGAGCAAGCACGTGCTCCAGCCCCAAACGCTGCCCCGGCACATCCCGCAGGCTCCCCCACCCACGGCTTCACTGCTCTTCACAGCACCCCTGGAGAAGGGCAGAGCCGAGTCCAAGTGCAGCTTTAAGGCCGACGTGCAGCTGCGATCCAGGTCCGTTGAAGGAAGAGCTGGGGAAACGCTCCCCGGTGCGTCCGGGTCTCCCCACCAGCTGTTCTGGGCACAGCAATGCGAGAAAAGCACCCATTGCCTCCCCTCCTGCAGGCATCTCTTCTGCCTCTTGGGGAACTTCCATGAGCATCTACCCTGTGCCGGTGCAGAGAGACATCTCCTACGTCCCTGAAGGGGAGGTGAGCTTAAAACGGAAGAACATTCCTTCTTTCAAGGTCTTCCTGATTCACCTTCACCAACCAACAGGGTCAGGACCAGGTACGGCCTGAGGCAGGTGTCCGTGTGGCTTCCACAGGTGGCCTTCCATAGCACTGGTCCCCACGGCCAGTCAGCACTTGAGATCACTGCCCTCCAACACCTCCTGCCTTGTCCCCTCCCCCGGTCAACGCACTCTGTCACCGGGAGTGCAGTCCAATTCCACACTCAGAGGTCAGCAGAACACCAGAAAGCCGTGTGCCTCACACTGGGCTGAACGTACGACCCCTGCCCCTCAGCCCCCTCCTCAGCAAGAACGACTCTAGTTGGGCTCACCCCCTCCCCAATCACATGCCCTACTACTACTGTGATGTTTTCTAGTCAAGCAAAGATACACCTGCTATAGACAGGAAGCCACGTCGACTACCGTCCCATAGCAGCATCTAAGAATCAGATTCCTTAGAATCGGAAATTTGAACTCTGGCCAACCACTGCTCCACTGGTTGAATAAATCTTAGGGATTTACTGTTAATGAAAAATTACTCTACAAAAATAGAAACAGTCTGAAGGATTTGAGAAGGTGTGGACTCAGCTGCAGTCATTCCTCCCGAGGCCATCGGTCAACACCACCTGCGGCCGTGCGGAAAGAAAGAATCCGTAAAGAAAATGTCAAATAAATATTCAAGATATTTGTACATTTCTCCCAGAAATCCTAAATGTTTTGCCTGACTCAGCTAACAATTCATTAAAATGGATTACGTTGAGCACTTCATAACCTATTTTGCTACTCTCTTGCCTGTCTAAATCCATTCTTTGTGAAAATTTTTTTATAGTTGGGTCACTTTTCCCCATTGTGCTTGGTGTCTTACTCCCTGTGTGAAGAACACAATTTCATTTTAACACGGATTTGATTGGTATCCCTGACTCTGAACTGTCTATGTTCCTTGAATATTGACCTTCAATAGTGGGATTTAGGTCTTTTGATTCTTTTCACCTCAATCCAATAAGATATCCGATATTACTCTCAGCAAATCTTGCTGAAAGCCAGCACGGGGAGTGAAATGCTCTTCCTGTCCGCAGACAGATTACAACCCAGCAGACATCATGACAGCACATAAAGGGTCAGCTCAGCACACAGCTTTTAGGACGGGTCAGGGTCCTTCTTCTGTCCCTTATAGGCTAGGACACCGCGAGCGAATAAATTCCATACGCATCAGGTTCGCCATCAATGAGATGGAAGTAAAAACAGTAAGTTGGCAGGTAGCGATGGGTGGACACAATATGTGCAAATAAACCTTTAATTATCACCCCCTTGGAAGATGTGATCGTTTATGCCGTCGTGAGCCAGGGGTCGCCCTGCCCTGTGAGATTTGAATGAAATCACCTGGGGTCCCCTTCTCACATGAGGAAGACCGCATTCTTCACAAGGTCTTCGGGTCTGCAATTCTGTTTGCAAGGTGAGCTTCCTCCAAGTTTCCGCTTCTCTTTCCCTTCCCACTCATCTGTTAGGGCTCTTCCCCTGTCTCCAATCCGTGCCACCCCACCCGGAGGCCACTTCTGGTTCCCACAATCCCCCTCAATCCACTCACCCGCTCCCTGAGTGTAGAAGTTTGGACAGTGACTAGACCACTGAAGAGCGCCACAGAGGAGGCCGTCGGACATCAAACATCCCTGCTCCTAACAGGCCTCAGTTTCCCCATCCTAGGAAAGGAAGCAGGTTCCTCCCAGACTCTAGGGCCGTTCCCTGCTGCCACTTTCTGTCCTTTGCCTTCACCCTTCTGGCTGCTTCTCCCCACTGGACCTATCTGCAAACTACCAACAGGACTGCTCACTTTTATGCCTTCCTCCCTTGTTCTCACTTCTCCTTCCCAACCACACCCCAAGGGCTCTGTTTCTACAACCAAAATGGAGCCTCCGGGACTGCTGCTCAACTAGGCAGTTCTCCCTCCTAAGAGGAGAATCTCTTCCTAGTTTCTAAGCTGACCTCTTACTTCTGCTCAAACATTAATATAAACAAGGACATGATAAATACCATTGGCCGAGAGAAGACTATTCTCTGGCCTATGGTGAGGCCAGGATGACGTGACAGAATCTGAGGGAATTTGGTGGAGCGGCTGATATTTGAGCTGTTCTTTGAAGAATGTGTGCAAAATCGATCGACAGATCTTGGAAAACGCTGTTTCCTGCAAAGGAACCATGTGACAAAAGACACCGTGTTGGAAAAACACTGGTGTTTGGAGAATGAATACTCTGATATGAATGAGGTGTTAGGTGTAGTGAATGAGAAAGGGAGGCACAAAAGCAGTGAGATAAGAATAGGTAAGTGCAGCTGTGGTCACGTGTGTGAGGGATTGGAACATCATAATAAGCGCTTTGCACTATTCCGTAGGCAAATCAAAGTTCTTGCTCTCTAAAGGGGAGCCATTCAAAGGGCATTACAAATTCATTACAAAGATTATTGTAGATAACCCCTAAGGTTCTATCCAACCCGAAACCCTTTGGTTCTAAGATCAGATCTGGTTTAGGTAGGAAGCTTCACGAAGGAATGACCTCAGGGCCTTGAAACTGGAATAGGGTAGTAAGTAAGTAGGGTAGTAAGAACCTGAACTACACGGAATGCAATGTGGATACGATGGGGAGGGTGCTCTGGGGACATTTGGAAGTGAGGATATATAGAAATGAGCAACTGATTCTAAGTGATAGGTGGGAAAAGGGAAAAAATGTGATTCCAAGTTTTAGAACAACATTTTATACGTTGTGGTCACATAGCTTCATAAAGTTTAATGTGCAAGATTTTTTTTAAATAATGCATCCCAGGGGCACCTGGTGGTTCAGTTGGTTGCAGACCTGACTTTGGCTCAGGTCATAACTTCATGTNATACGATGGGGAGGGTGCTCTGGGGACATTTGGAAGTGAGGATATATAGAAATGAGCAACTGACTCTAAGTGATAGGTGGGAAAAGGGAAAAAACTTTGGCTCAGGTCATAACTTCATGTTTCGTGGGTTCGAGCCCCAAGTCAGGCTCTGTGCTGACAGCTCAGAGCCTGGAGCCTGCTTCAGATTCTGTGTCTCCCTCTCTCTCTGCCCTCCCCCGCTCTCTCTCTCTCTCTTTCTCTCTCTCTCTCAAAATAAATTAACTAATTAAACAAACTAAATAATGCATTGCAAAGCATCACTGAAGGCCATCAGAAGCTCCACAGAGTAAATGTGGGGAGAGGAACAGGAGAGATCAGTTTTTAGACCTGCCTGAATGACATCAACAACATGAAGGTGTCCAGCAGAAGTACATTGCTCTGCATATGAACACTTCATTGTTCCGGCACCTTCCTTCTAATGGAAGGCTTTTGAACCTTTATCAAAAATCAGTGGCGTATATGACTGGACTAACTGCCTAGTGTGTTCCCTTGATCCATTTTTCTATCATTATGCCAATACTACCCTGTCTTGTCAATTAATACAAGTCCTCCAACCTTTCTTTTTTCAAAGTTATCTTAGTTCTTCTAGGTCTTCTGAATTTTCAGATACATTTTAGGAGCAGCTTGTCAATTCCTACCAAAACCAAAATCCAGTGGGATCAGGACTGGGATTGCATTGAATGTGTATAGATCAGTAAGGACAGAAGTGACGTCTTAACAACACTGAGTCTTCTGAGCCACGAACACAATGTATCGTTTCACTTATTTAGTTAGTTTTAATTTTTTTCTCAGCAAAATGTATTAGTTTTTAGTGTACAGATCTTGCACATCTTTTCTCAGATTTGTCCTTAAGCTTTGCATTTCTTGAAGATTTCAATTTCCAATTAGTGGCTGCAAGTATATGCAAATACAGTTAATTTTTGTATATTCATCCTATATCCTGCCACCTTGCCCAACACACCTATCCGTGAGTTTTGTTACTATTAGCTTTAGTGGCTTTTTGTAGATTCCAAAGGATTGTCTACATAAATGATCATTTCATCTGCATATAAAGACAATTTAAGTCTCCTTTCCAGTCAGAATGCATTTTATATATTTTACTTTGCCTAGTACACTGGCTGGACTCCTGACACTGTTGAGAAGTGGGAAAGAAGACATTTGGCTTGTTCGTAATCATGGGGGGCGGGGCAGTTTCGCAATTTCCAATCGTAATTATACGATTTTTGTGGAGATGAAAAGGGAGTTTTCATCTGCTCCTGCTTTGCTAAGAGTTTCTACAAGGAATGAATGACGAATTCTGTCAAATGCTTTTTCTGTGTCTATTAAAATTATCAATTGAGAAACAGTGGGGTTATTTTTCCTTTAGTTTCTTAATGTGGAAATTTTATTTATCGGCTTTTCGCATGTTATATTAGTTATGAATTTCCAGAAAAACTCGCTTGGTCATGATGCCGCTTTCTATATCATTGAACTTCATTTGTTAGGGTTTTGTTTATAATTTTTATATCTGTATTAAAAGGATATTGGTCCATAGATTTGGTTTCAAGATAATGTCAGCCTTGGGGCGCCTGGGTGGTTTAGTCGGTTAAGCGTCCGACTTTCGCTTAGGTCATGATCTCGCGGTTCGTGGGTTCGGGCCCCGCGTCGGGCTCTGTGCTGACTGCCAGCTCAGAGCCTGGAGCCTGTTTCAGTCTGTGACTCCCTCTCTCTCTGACCCTCCCCTGCTCACGCTGTCTCTCTCTCTCTCTCTCTCTCCTAGAAATAAATAAAAAAGCATTAAAAAAAAAAAAGATAATGTCAGCCTTATAAAGCGAGTTGGTAATTGTCCTTTTGGTGCCGTTTTGTGAAGTATTGTGTGTAGATTGGTGTTATTGTATCCCCAAATGCCTGGTAGAACTCACCAGTAAAGTTTCCACGGCTGAAGTTGTGGGGGGGTGGGGAGAGGACTTACCTCCATATTAAACTCTTTAATAACAGAGGGCTATCTAAATAAATAAACTTTGATGCTTTGTGTTTACATTTTCATTAAATTCAAAATCCCTTTTGATTTCTTCTTTGACCCGTGGATTGTTTAGATGTGGACTATTGTTTCCACATTTCAGTCTTTTCTAGATTTCTTAATGTTCCAACTAATTTACCTCCACTGTGATGAGATGGCATATTTTGTACGCTTGAATTATTTTACATTCATGACACTTAGTTCCACAATTGAGGACCAGTTTGGAATGCTCTGTGTGCACTTGAAAAGAATGTATGTTCTGCTGTGGTCGGGTGAAGGAGTCCCTAAATATCAATCAGTTCAAGTCAGCTGATGGGATTAAGTCCTCTACGTTCTCGCTAAATTTTTTATCTACTTGTTGGAGACTCTGATATAACTGTAGATCTATCTATTCCTCATTGCTCTCCTTCCCATTGTGGTTCTCATGTTCTGAAGCTCTGTTACTGAGCATATAAACATGTAGGATTGGCATGTCTTTCGAAGAACGGATCCCTTTGTAATTATAAAATATCTCTCTTTATCCCTGATAATGTTCCTTGTTCTATAATCTGCTTCGTCTGATGTACAAGTCATTTCAGCTTCCTTTTGATTGGTGTTGACACGAATACAGGAAAAAGTTAACTCAGCCACAGATCTGTGTTGCTCAAACCCTGAAGATTCTTCGTATTTTCTTTTCATATTGCTATGTTCGTATCTGTGCATGTGTGTGCCTGTGTGTGTGTGTGAGTGTGTGTGTGGTTCACTGAGCATCCACAAAACAGCACTCTGTGTTTCTCACTACAGGTACTTCTAAAGGCATAAGAAATCAGGAACAGCACTACCTGCAGAGAAATACTGAGCAGAAGTAGAAGGGGATGATGAATTGGCCCCAACGAGTCTCTGAGTCTCAGACAGAAAGAACTGTCTGTGAGTCAAGGCAGATGGCCAAGTTGCCAACGTTAAGAATCTTCCTCCAGTCGATCAGCCTATAAACGTAAGCCTTTCCCGCAGATTTGTCTGTGCTTCCCTGATGAAAGAAAACGGCCCTGTGGCTACCATGTAGACCCCACAGTGCATGAGAAACAACATCTGGAGCCTTCGCCGGAAGCAAGGCGGGCTGAGGCTAGTGGATGATGTCCAGTGGAGACTGGCCGTGACATCCGGCAAGTGGCCCTGTATGCCGCCACCGACAACATATGTTTACACGCTAATGAACGTAGGGCTCATTTGGAATAAATTTGCATCCATCAAAGTCAAACAGTGAGCAAATGTTATGTTGTGTGTAAACGGCCCTCAGGATGCCAGGGGAGCCCAAGCCCCGTCCCCACTCAACCTCCGAGTCCTGGCAGACGGGACCTGTGTGCGGCGTGGACGTCCTGCGTCCCCGAGCCCCGGAGCAGTCCTGAGATTTAAACAGGGACCTGCTCCCTCTGGTGGGGGTGGAGGCCAGGTCAGGAGGAGGCAGAGTGCTGGCCACTGACCTCCCTTCTCAGGGAGACCAGGTGGCCTTGCCGCCACTTCCGCGGGCAGGTCCCTTGGCCTCTGTGGGTGTCGGTATCGTCCTCTGTGAGCGGGAGGCCCCATCAGAGGGCTTCCAAGCCTCCTGCAGCTCAGAGCACTGTGGCTCCCGGCACCGAAAATTAACCACCTAGTTGTTGGGTTTTTTTTAATGTTTTATTTATTTCTGAGAGAGAGAGAGACAGAGAGACAAAGACAGCATGAGCAGGGGAGGGGCAGAGAGAGAGGGAGACACAGAATCTGAAGCAGCTCCAGGCTCTGAGCTGTCAGCACAGAGCCCGATGCAGGTTTGAACCCTCGAACCGCGAGGTCATGACCTGAGACAAAGTCAGACGCTTAACCGACTGAGCCACCCAGGCATCCCAACCACCTCGTTTTAATGGTTGTTTTCTAGGCTCTGTCTGGGGACCTCTCGCAGGGGCTGCTGTGGAGTAGGGGGTCTCCCCGCCTAGGGCCGGGTCAGGGGTCTCCGCGTCTCCTCCTGACAGCTGCCAAGACAGCATCACGATCTCCTGTGTCTCCCCCACCCCCCAAGATAACGGAAGCAGGGACAGGACAGACCCGTAGAGAAAGTTGACAGGCTTTAAGGAAGAGCTGGCAGTGGTCTCCGAGGACATGGCGTGAGCTTGTGTCCCGTGGACTGGGTGACATCGTGTGACGCTGCCTGGATTGTGTCCCTAAAATGCACCTGTGGAAGTCCCAACCCTAGGCCCCCAGAATGTGACTGTGTTTGCAGACAGGGTCTTTATAGAAGTGACTAAAGTAGAATGAGGCCACTGGGGGGGGAGGGGGGGACGCTGGTCCTTTCTGCCTGGGGTCCTTACAAGAAGAAGGGATCGGGGGCACCTGGGTGGCTCAGTCGGTTAAGCGTCCGACTTCGGCTCAGGGTATGATCTCACGGTCTGTGGGTTCAAGCCCTGCGACAGCTGACAGCTCAGAGCCTGGAGCCTGCTTCAGATTCTGTGTCTCCCCCTCTCTCTGACCCTCCCCTGCTCATGCTGTCTCTCCCTCTCTTGGAAATAAATAAAACATTAAAAAAATGTTTTTAATAAAGAAAAAGGAGGGATCGGGACACAGACACACATGCACAGAGGCACGACCACCTGAGGACACAACGACCATGGCCCCACGTGCAGGAGAGAGTCCTCGGGACAAACCAGCCCTGCCCACGCCTGGCCCTCTGACCCCAGGCTCCAGGGCTGGGGGAGAGTAAACGCCCGAGGTTCAGGGCGCCCGGTCCGGGCCCCTGTGAAGGTACACGAGGAAGCCAACGAGCCAGCGCAGCACCTCGGGGTGCTTGGAAATCCCACCCCCGCCCGTGGTTGCTGGTGGCCCCGGTGCGCCCCGGCGACCCGGATGAGTGGGCGCAGAGAGGCCTGCGGATCCCGGGAGCCTGCAGCCTGGGAGGGACGCATCTCTGCGGACGCTCCCAGCGCACAGGAGGGGCCCGGGGAGCCCCACACCCCGCATAGACGGACGCACTGTTACCCCGTCAGCAGCTCAGCCTTCAAGGCGTCGGTGAAATGCCTTCATCGGAGGTGTCACGCCCCAGCTACGGGGTGCAACTTCTCCCACGTGGGGTCACCTCCCCACCCACAGCCTCACCCTCACGCACCCCCATCACGAACGCAAGCCTCGCCCCTCCTTCCTGAGGACTGTCCGTCCCCTTCTCGTCACACCCCTTGGGGAGTCTCTCCTTCCTCTCGCGGTCTGCATGTCCGCACCCCCAAACCTTTATGTGACCCTAACCCAGGGCAGTGGTGACAGGAGGTGGGGCCTCCGGAGCGAGGAGGACCTGAGGGTGGGGCCCCGTGGGGGGATCAGTGCCCTTATAAAGAGGACCCCAGAGAACCCCCTCCCCCTTCCCCAGGGGAGGACACAGCGAGAGGGCACCATCCATGAGCCAGGGGTGGGTCCCCCCTCCCACGAGCGGGTCCTGGGCTCCAGCCCCCAGCGCCGGTTAAAGCCGCCCAGGCCCTGGGTCTAGAGAAGCCTGAATGGACTAAGATAACAATCTGCACGTTTCAACACAGAGATCGATTTGTTTGTCCAGTACCCGTCTTCCCTGCTAGAATCTATCCCGTGAAAACAGAGGCCACCGGGGCACCCAGCACGTGGCCCACCATGCAGCAGACGTGCAGTAACATTTGCCAAGTGTATACATGAATGAGTGAATGGTATGTTAAGAAACGAGTGGCTTGGGATGCCCCGGGGGGCTTGGTTCGTTAAACTTCCAACTCTTGATTTCAGCTCAGGTCATGATCTCACGGGTTCATGGGTTCGAGCCCCGCATCAGGCTCTGTGCTGTCAGTGTAGAGCCTGCTTGGGATCCTCTCTCCCTCTCCCTCTCTCTGTCCCTACCTTGCTTATATGTGCACTCTCTCTCTCTCTCTCTCAAAATAAATAAACTTTAAAAAAAAGGACTGTCTTGATATTCCAGATATCAAAGCTAAGCCTGTCAACTTGCTAATGTCTTTCCTACTTAAGGAAAGAAAGCCCTTAACAGTTTAAAAATTTTATCAGACCCCTCCTGCCAGGCCACTCCCAGCCCCTTCTCCGGGCCTGCATTTCCTGAAGGTAGTCTTCCTTCTGGGCTTCTTCCTCAGTTTCTGAAAATCTGCCTTCTCTTTCTTCCACTCAGTGGTCCAGAGCTCAGACTTGGTTTTCATACCACAATTAGTAAGATTCACGTTCTAGAAGAAAGCTGAATTGCCCATTTGTGTTAACTCAGCACTGGGGACGCATCGGCTACTGCGAGAACACGCAGAGCCACGTTTTGTCTTTTCAGAACGGAGCCTCAGCCATAAACCTCACCCACGCATCAGCACCTTGTCGAAAAATGCAGAATTCTTACAGAAGTCACCTTTCCCAACTAGATGTGGAGAAATACGGCGCTATGTTAACCCTGAAATCGCGAGAAGTGAACACTTATATTTACATACGCATCGAGTTTTCGTCCGAGTCCCAGATGCCGATCTGTGTTGACCGAGGTGGCGCACTAACTCAACCTCCAAGCACACGGGACGGGCACTTGCGTTTCCACCCAGTCGCACTCATGCGTTCGGCGAGTCAGGGACACTCACACTGTGCCTTGTTTGTTTCTTACACCCTCCGTCTGGAAGACTTGGAACGGCTACGTGGGCCAAGATTCAGCGAAGGTAAACGTCAGTGCTGTCTGTCTTCTCCCCGCAGACCGCACGCGATCCCGAGGACGTTTTGCTACAAGTCTTCACCATTCGACCCTGACGCTTTCTCCCGACGCCCTTCCCACCTGGGCCCTCCGCCCGGCCCTTCCTAGCTCAGCTGCGCCACCGACCATGGCCGGGGATCTTTTCTCCGTGGCAGCTAACGTCCTTTCCGTGGTGTGGACCCGGCGACTTGGCTGCGTGCTCTGAAGGAGGAAAACTGAACCCTAAACTTGGAAATGAAGGACGTCAAGCTGTAATTCAAACTTTAAAAAGGGAAGAAAAGAAGAGAAGGCAGGAGGGAAGGATGGAAGTAGTACACGGAGGGAGGGAGGGAGGGGGTGTAGCTCCACACGACCGTGCACCCTGCATACTCTCGGCAGCAGCCGCAAAGCCTCGTGGGCCGAGCAACACCAGGACATCAGCCTCAGGGCTCTGCGCGCCTCAGCCCCGACTCAGCCCGGCGGGAGGTGCGTCCAGCAGGAAGGGGGCCGGGGGACAGATGAGGGACCGAAGCAGAGGAGTCCACGCCCGGGACGCTTCTGGGACGAGCTGGACATCAGGACCATGTACCAACCTAATGTGCCCGAGGACGTGGGTTAAAACTGGCTACAACCCTCGCATCAAGTCAAGGTAGCAGGCAGACGGGCGGGTCTGCACAGACACCAGTGCAGTGGGAAGTGTACACCCCCGCACACGCACGCGCACACACACGGCCCAGGACGGCGCCGCGGAAGGCGTTTGTCTCACCATGATCGCAGCCAAACCACAGGCTGCGGAGTTCGGCAGTCACGGCCGGGTGGGGTGGCGTGTCACTCTGCATCGACTGGCACGGTGAATCTTTCACATACTGCGAATCGCACTCTGATTGCGAATCTGACTGTACCTCAGGTCGGCGGTATGCTCAGAGCCGCCACCCAGCTCCCTACCACCAGCGAAGCACAAAAATGAAAAGAAAATGACAAAGAAACAGCTTTTGTACATCGTGAAAGGGAAAGCGAGCTGCCGCCACGTGAAGCTGAAGCAGCCTCGTGCAGAGAGGTGCAGAGAGCGCCCCGTGGGTGGGTTAGCAGGCAGGTGACTCACCGATGTGACCCCGGAGAACAGCCACCAGGCGGCACCTCCCCGGCCCCTGGGCACAGACTCTCTCCAAACGGCCACCTGCTGTGTGACCGGCCGCAGGGGAAGCCCAGGGCTGGCACCCACTGCCCGTCTCATGAGCCCCAGTGGGTTCCCCATCTCTCACCTTGACATCAGGAGCCTCGGACTACATGAGATCCTACAAAGCATCTGAAACAAAGCCTGGCTGTTCCTCGATTCATGTTAATTACAACCCTTTCCCTTTGTGCAAATTAAGTCCGCTTACGAACATAGAGGTCAGAGGATCAAAATATAGGCTCTCAATGCATCTTTTCTCTCTGCGCTCCTAGACCTCCGATCCTTCCCACCCCCTCCTCCGGTTAGGACCCCTGCTCCTTCAGCATCTCGACGGCAGCCAAGGGCAGCCACAGCGAGGGCAAGCGAGGTGACGGTCACTGGGCAAGTCTGGTCTGCGATGAACTCTGGTCTCTGTGTGTGTTCTGCTGTGGAAGCGGTCACTTCCGGGCATCATGACGTTTCCACGGCTTAGCTGTTCCCTTCAGGAAGCCACCAGAGGCAAACAACGGTGCTCGAAGGAGAAGCGATGCACGGGATTACCTGCCAGAGCCTCCTGGCACATGGGTGTGCCCGACGGGCTGGGAGGTCGCTCCTTGGCCGTCCCTGGAGGCCCCACCTGCGCCCTGCGCCCAACAGTCCTGCCAGGGGAGGTGCTGGAGTGGGTGGTGTGTGGCTACTGGGCGCCCAGACACGGACACCTGTTCCCCACGCGGGGGCCGGGAGACGTGCCTCCCAGAGCCCTTCCAGGGAGCGCTCGCCACCCGGCTGCGGGGAGCAGGGTCGGCAGGCGGCTCTGCGCTGACCCCTGACGGGGTCACAGTGTCGGGTGGCTGAGCGTCCCGGCCACACACAGGAAGCCTGACCAGCGACACCAGCCTGACTCCTCGCAGGGGCGAGGCCCCCACCACGGGCCGCACTCCCCTCCCCTGCACCAGCTGCAGGTCCTCCGCCCAAGCTCAGCGTCTGTCCCCAGGGAAGCCGATTGATGTCTACCTGTGACCAATGCCACTTGGCAGTTTCGACTGGGTGGAAACACTTGTGACCTTGTTTGACCTTAATGACTTCCACGGAGGCCCCACCCCCACATACAGCCAAATACAGCAGGGAGTCAAGGCCTCCAGCTCACGGATTTCAGGAAGACACCAAGGTTCGGTTCATAACAGCACCAGGAGGCGGCTCGTTTTACAAACTATCGGGAACTGTACCGGCCTCCGCTAGAGACTGACAGCCCAGACATGCGACGTAGGGCGGTTAATCACACTGGGCCAGAAGCAGTCACCAGCTGGGGTCTTTTCACTCCTCTCCTCTAGAGGAAACCAGCCTCCAAAAGAGAAACCGTGTGTTTTAACCCAGGGCAGCAGCCTGAATGCTCCGCGGCCAGTTTTCCGCATCTCCTAGCAGACGATGAGCAGGGAGACCAGGGTCTCATTCTAACAACCACAACAAAGCTCACGAGGTTGAGAGCGGCCGGGGCCGCTTGAGAGGGGCCTTCACAACCTCATCTGAGATCAGAGGGGGCTTCTGTCTAATGAGGAAAGACCGCTCGGCCCCGCACATCTCCTGCCCGAGACCCTCTGCCCGAATTTGGCTGTGCTCACCCGGTGTGTGCGCCTGCGTTCGCCGTGATGCCGAGGAAGAGGAGTCAGCAGAAAGAACCCTCCGAAGCCAACTCCGTGAATGACCACAGCCCCTTCTGTATGGACAGTCGGGGCCTCTGAGACGCCTCCCGGGCCAGCCTGGGGGCTCCAGCCACCTTCAGCTGGGCTCGTGCACTTGGACCGCGTCAGACCTGTCTGCCTGTTCGTGGGGTCACGAACCCCCTGCAGTAAACGGCTAACGGATTGCGGGAGAGAAAGGAAACCGTCATCCTCACCAGATTCCAAGAACTAGAGACACGCGTGTCTTCCCACAAACCCAGCCAAGCGGGCCGACGGTGCCCTTCGGCCAAGTGCACGCCGCCTGCTCCCTTACAGTCGCTTTCCCCCCAGAAAAGCTGAGGGCAGCCATGTTCTCCGTGCTGCCACCTGCAGCACAAGCAGCGGTTTCCAGGACAGTGTCCGTGAACCGAGATGCCAGCACCAGCCGTGGCTCGCGCTCCGAGTCCCGTTGCCCCGTGCACTCTCACGGGTTAGAGAGCTGAAGAATTTATACCGTGCTTGTTTTGTTGCGTCATGTTAATTTAATTCTGGAAGAAGAAGAAGAAGGGGGAGAGGAGGAGGAGGAGGAGGAGGAGAATGCCCCCCCCCCACGGAAGCTTCCGCCCCGCACAGAACACAGGACTAACTTCCCTCCCAAGCACGATGAGAGCCCAGCGTCTTGGGCCTCGATTCACTGGGTCCTCAGCTCGGGATGAGGACGGAAAACCTCACAAAGAGAGGCCCCCGGATGGGCACAAGCCCCGTCATTCTGCAGCAGGCCTTCCCCCAGACGCCCCCCCGGCAGGTGCTGAAGGGGAAGAAGGTGCTCTAGGAACCAGGAAATGTCTGTGCATGGGGCGCACTCCCTAACCCTCACCTTGTTGGACACAGCACATAAGTCGGTGTTATCTCAGATGAACAGATCAAGCCAAAATCGACCCCGATCGTCGAGCCGCAAGAGGACTCAGCTGCTGAAGCCTGTGCCCCAGAAACCCCCGGTCACTGGGATTATTAGTATTTGATTTATTAGTATTTGATTTGATTTGATTAGTATTTGATTATTAGTATTTGATTTTAAAAATCAAAATTCATGCAAAAAATTTCATGATGAACAAAGAAAATCAAAATTTTAAATGAGGAGAGAGGGAGCCTGGGTGGCTTAGTCAGGTGAGCGTCCGACTTTGGCTCAAGTCATGATCTCACGGTTTGTGGGTTCGAGCCCCACGTCGGGCTCTGTGCTGACAGCTCAGAGCCTGGAGCCTGTTTCAGATTCTGTATCTCCCTCTCTCCCTGCCCCTCCCTGTTCATGCTCTGTCTCTCTCTCTCAAAAACAGAATAAATATTTTTTAATGTTTTAAATAAATAAATGAATAAATGAAGAGAGGACCCGACTGTGCTGACCTGAGGCAGAAGCAAAGACGTGCACCCCCATGTACATTTCATCAATTTCTTTCAACGAGTAATTTTTTTCCCAGGTCAATAAGGTACTTGAAAAATACTGAAAAATTTAAAAGTAGGTATATTAAACCTCCCAGCACTGTTTTAAGCTTAAATGTTTTGTATTTACACTGAAAACAAAATGTATTATAATTTTACTTTCTTGGCTTGAATGGAAGCAGAGTCACCAATAACATTTTCAAAACCTACCTTTGATTATCCTGTCTTCAACGGAGAGAATTGCTGTGTTTCACAATCTCTCTTGGACCAAGTAACAATCTTAAAATTTGTTTTAAATGCACTTTGGGGCGCCTGGGTGGCTTAGTCGGTTGAGCGTCCGACTTTCGCTTAGGTCATGATCTCGCGGTTCGTGGGTTCGGGCCCTGCGTCGGGCTCTGTGCTGACTGCCAGCTCAGAGCCTGGAGCCTGCTTCAGTCTGTGACTCCCTCTCTCTTGACCTTCCCCTGCTCACGCTGTCTCTCTCTCTCTCCTAGAAATAAATAAAACATTAAAAAATAATAAATAAATAAATAAATAAATAAATAAATGCACTTTTATTTACTAAAGCATCTTTTATGAGATTCCAGTGTGAGTCATAGTGTTTAAAAAAATGCTCGGGGCACCTGGGTGGCTCAGTTGGTTGAGCATCCACCTCTTGGTTTCAGCTCAGGTCATGACCCCACGGTCGTGGGATTGAGCCCCATCCTTGGGATTCTCTCTCTTTCTCTCTCTCTCTCTACCCCTCTCTAGCTCACACACACACACACACGCGCACGCGCGCGCGTGCATATGCACATGTGCTCTCTCTCTCTCTCTCTTTCTTAAATAAAAAAATAAATAAATGCTCAAAACCACTTCTAAACCCATCTCGAATTTCAGCAAGGAAAATTCATAAAAGGGTTTTGCTAGATCCAAAGATGGTGTGAGTTTTATATTTCCCATCACTGACAGCTCGGGCTGTTGAAAATCAACTATTTCGGACAAAATTTCTCCAGGACATAAATTTTCAGGACTCCCAGAGCTGACACAGTGGCTGCTTTTTGAAAAGCAGGTAGTTTATGCAAAATAACATATTTTTAGTTAAAAATTCAAAATCTGAAGACTTTAATTCCGCACTTCTCAATTTCAAATGTAAAATTGGGACATGAATCAGCTTCTAAATTTCAATTTGATTCCACTTTTCCAAAATAATTGATGCTCTCGTCTGATGAATCACACATTTCCAATCTCTTTCCTTTTCATTTATATTGAATATTCAGATCTCTCGGTAGAGTTTTAAATTCATCTTACATACTTTGCGTCACTCTCTCAGGTTAATTCATAAAACTTTCTGAAAACGAGGCAAGCAAAGAAGTCAGTTTTGGAAACATCATAGATGACTTTGCTTACACCAAAACCAAGAAGGTAAAACTATATTAATTTCTGGCTTGGGTATAAAGATAATATTTCCATTTAAATTAATGTGAGTTTTAATTATCTCAATATTTTTTCACCTCATTTAATTTTTGGGGAAAAACAACCATTAAAAAATGCATAAGACTGCAGACAGAAGTGCGCACTTTCCCTGCTGCTTCGAAATCCAGCTCGGCACGGCCGGGACCACCAGCGATGCTCACAGATGCTCGGGTCTGGGCAGGAAGCTTCCACGTTGCTGGTGGTCACGGGGTTTGTCCACGCGAGCCCAGGCCCTGCGTCCCGCAGCTGGCGCTCAGCGGCTCTGTCGTCTTCACGGGTCTCTCCTCTGTGTCTCTGTGTCTCTGTGTCTCTGTGCTGTGCCCGGCCACCAGGTCCCGCCCAGTGCTCCTCAGGTCTCCGGGGGGGCCTCGACGGCATCAGGAGAGGCGCGGCGGGGTGCGGTGTAGACATCCACACAGGGTCCGTGTGAGAGGACTGTGGAAGGTCATCGCCTAGACCAGCGCTCAGCTCATCGTGCGGGAGGGGCTATTCCTTTTGCTGCTGCGGCGTTGAGAGAGCTTGTTCAACGTGGCCACAGGGCACCTCGCCCCCCACCTGGCCACCCCTGCCGCCTGCACCCCAGGGCACCCCGGCCAGGGGCAGGGAGGGCCACCCGCGCCTGGCTTCCTCCGCAGGTGCTGGGCCCACCGCAACCCCCCGGGCATCCCAAATCAGGCAGCAGCAGGGGCCCCTGGGACACATGCCCTCCCTGGGGGGTGGGTGCTGGAAAGCTCTCCCCGTCTGGGCGAGGCCCCCGCGGCTCCTCCAGCCTCCTTTGCTCCGGCAAAGGCATTTCAAACACTCTCTCCCTCGGCAGTAGTGTCTGCTCCTAAGTCCGGGCCCGCACCCCCTGACGGAGCACCTCGCCTACGGTCCAGGGAGGATGCCTCTGGGTGAAAGAGAATCGCTAAGCTGCCCGTGAGCCACAGAAGCTTTTCAGAAGCAGCGCGAGGCAGCCAGCCTCCAAGAGCCCTTAAGAAAAATCGGTGCTGGAAATAGTCTGATGTCAGACTTAAAAGCTTGAACACCGATGTTAGCATTAACGGCCTCCTGTCCAAGTTGAGGAGTAAGTAGTAACGTCCACTCTGGGCAAACCCCGTTACTTTTTAGACAGGACTGTGGCTTCCTTCTGGGTGAATCTGACACAGTCTGCGTGTAATTATAAATCATCCACCAGGCGTAGAAATTATGTGAGTCCGACAAGCCCACCAGTTCCTAAGGACAGATTGGCAGGGAAATGACAGCGACGTGATGGAATCACTCGGCGAGAATGCAGTCTGTCTCGATTACAGAAAAACGGTGGACGCGAGGGGCCACGCTTGCCAGCTGGCTGTCCCAGGCCAGCAAGCGTCCGAGGCCAGGTGTGCAGGGCGGCCAGGGACTTGTCCATACAACCCTGATTCTGGCATCCCGCTGGGTGGGGGGTCACAGTCAGAGAGCCTAGTAACATGCGAGGCGGCGCGTTGGACCTGAATTAACAGCAAACTAAACCAGCTGGACAGCGTGGGGGTTAGGACCCCAGACGAGGTCAGCTCGTCCCCAGCCAAGTGTCGTAAACTGGTGCCTCTGCTTCCTCACCTGGGAAACGAGGAGACTAACTACCTCATCATCAACTGCTTCGTGGTGAGGACCGAAGGCGTTAGTCCACACCCGAGCCTGGAGTCCGGCGGTGTGGAGCGAGTGCTCTGTGAGCTGTGGCTACGTTTCGTACAAGAGCTGAGGGACAGTCACACGGTGCATTGACTTGTGTTCCCACGTGATATACTCAAGCCCAAAGTCTGGGGGCCTGGAAACGTGACCTTGTTGGGAACTGGGATCTTTGCAGCTGTGGTGGGTTAAGTGGGGTGGACCCCAATCCCATATGGTGATGCCGTCACAGGAAGGGGAAGTGTCAGGGGCGCCTGGGCGGCTCAGTCGGTTGGGTGTCCAACTCTTGATTTGATTCAGGTCACGATCTCACAGTTCATGGGTTTGAGCCCCATATCGGGCTCTGTGCTGCCAGTGAGGTGCCTGCTTGGGATTCTCTCTCCCTCTTTCTCTGCCCCTCCCCTGCTTATGCTCTCACTCTCGCTCTCTCTCTCTCTCTCTCAAAACAAATAAACTTAAAAACAAACGAAGAGGAAATTTCAGCCAAGGCGTGCCCCTCGGAGAAGTCCACGTGACAACAGCCGGAAATCAGAGTGATGCGCGCACAAGCCAGGGGCCTCCGGCCAGGGCGGCTGACCCACCAGGCTCGGGGAGAGAGGCTGGGACAGCTCGTGCCCACAGCCTCCAGAGGGAACAACCCTGCTGGCCTCCCGCTTTAGGGTCCCGGCCTCCTCAACCAGGAGACGATAAATCTCCGTCGTTTTAAGCCGCCCCCGTTTGTGCTAGTTTCTTGCTGCAGCCCCAGGAAACTAATGCAAACAGACACAAAGGGTAAAGATTTTTGGACGAATGAAACTGAAAGGGGAAAGGTGACCAGAGGACTAGATTTAGATTTTTTTTAAGTTTATTTAGTTTTGAGAGAGGGAGGGACAGCGTGAGCAGGGGAGGGTCAGAGAGAGAGGGAGACACAGAATCTGAAGCAGCTCCAGGCTCCGAGCTGTCAGCACAGAGCCTGATGTGGGGCTCGAACCCCCGAACCATGAGATCATGACCTGAGCCGAAGTCGGACGCTGACCCAATGAGCCCCCCAGGCGCCCCGAGAGCTGATGCAGAAACTGCGCGGGTGCAGAGAGGCCGTCAGGCCGGTGCGCGGCCGGTGTCGTTAGAGGCGAGGCTAGCGGGACTGCGGAAGGCAGCGGTGCCTGTGCGCGTGCATCCCACACACCGTGGGGACCTCAGGAGACGTTCCCCACCGGGCAGTAAGCCCCTCGGGGTAGGAACGGGCCGCACACGTCCTGTGGCTCCCACACCCAGCAGGCCGTCAAGACGAGGCGGGAGCAGAGCTGGAGTCTGAGTGGCGTCTCTTCAGGGCGCGGGGGAGCCCCCCCCCCACAGGGGGATCGGGAAGCTGCTGTGCTGGCCACCGGGGTGGGTGCCAGGGACGCAGCAGCAGCAAGAGAGCAGCGGTCT
>NW_027529424.1:11551651-11557801 GCF_008692635.1 Crocuta crocuta | reverse complement strand
GGGCGGCCCTAGCTGCGGGGGCAGTGGAGCCCAGACAAGAGCAGGCTGGTGCAGGTAAGCACTCCATAAACTGGCCGTTTGGGGGTGAAGTGGTCCTGTGGCCTAGAGGCTGTGTCCCCAAAGTGATGCTCTTAGGAGGCGGGTCTGCAGGAGGTGAGGGGCATGACGGCGGGGCCCCCGACGGGAGCCCCTCGCCCCCCGGCCGCGTGAGGACGGGGCGGGAAGATGCCGTCCATGCACGGGGCAGCGGCTCTCACCAGACCCGGATCTGCCGGCGCCTTGAGCTTGGACTCCCCGGCTGCAGAGCCGCGGGGAATAAACGCCAGCAGTTTAAAGCCGCATCCGTGCTCTCCTGTTAGAACAGCCCCAGCAGAGGAAGACGAAAGGTCTGAGAGACTGTCCCTTTCTAGAGCTCATGTGAGAAACGATGGGAAGGAGAGAAAATACGAAAGCAGTAAGAGCCAGTTTACATAGAGCCCATGGCATATTCTTGCTAACATGCTGGACGTGAGCACATCCTTCCTGGAGCAGCACGGCCCACTAGAGGTCTCTGCAGGGATGGAAATGGTCCGTATCCGTGTTCTCCAGCCGAGCGGCCACCAGGAACCTGTGGCCATTAAGCTCCTGAAACGCGGCTGATGAGACTGAAGAGCTGAATTCATTTTATCTTGCGTTAGTTCATTTAAATTTAGATAGCTGCGCACGGTTAGTGCCTACTCCTAGAGTCAGCTCCCACAGATGGGAGACGGGGGGCACAGAGGGCTCCCGAAAGGCACCACAGGGAAGCAGAAAGACACGGGTAGATGGTGGGTGCATGGGGGTTCTCCAGGAGAACAGAAGTCCATAGGAGAAAGATGCGTTTTAAGAGGTTGGCCTGTGTGATGACAGAAGCTGGCAAGTCTAAAATCTGCAAGGCCAGCCAGCAGGACAGAGACCCAGAGAAGGGCCCAGGCTGCAGTTCAAGTCCAAAGACAGCCTCTCAGCAACATTCCCTTTTGCTTGGGAAGGTAGGTCTTTTTGTTCTACTGAGGCCTTCAACTGATTAGATGGGGCCCACCCCCTTCTGCTTTCCTCAAAGTCCACTGACTTAAATGTTAGTCCCTCCAGAACATACCCTCACAGGCACAGCAGGCTAACGTGGTCCAGCCCAGGTGACACATGCAGTTACACTGGGTCCCACATCTGGGTTCATGGCAGGGAGAAAAAGTCAGGGGCAGGAAGAAGGCAAAGCTCTGGCTTCAGGGAATGCCTGCCGGTGCCAGGACCTCGCTCAGATCTGGAGCCACAGAACTCAACCGCAGAGCAAGACTGCTGGAACAGAGACCGCCGGGCGGCGGGCTGGGGGGTGGGCCGGGCGGCGGGCCGGACATCCAGCTCCACCAGAAAGCATCCGCAACAGTTACGTGTGTGAATGGCTTTGGTGGAGAACATCAGTATCCTTCAAAGATGCCTAGGGAAGTGGGTGGGGTTGAAATGACCTCTCATGAAAATTGCACTAAAATAATTCCGTAAGGGGAATAAGAAAGCAGAAAAACAGAAAAACAAAGCAAATGTAGCAAAACGTGGACATTTGTTGAGATTTGGTGATGATACAGGGAGACGCGTGACCCTCTTCTTTCTGCTCTGTGGAGGTTTGAAAATGCACCTGAGAGGCTTTCCCAAGGTAACATGAAGACGTGTCATTCGGACACTGTGTGCTAGGGGGCGCCACAGTGAGCGTGAATATATTTGCGAATCCATCGTGATTTTCTAAGCCCCTTCCTGGATTCCCTCTGCGTTCTTTTTTTCATCTCAAATTCACGACTGAAAAGAGCAACGCTGCTTTCTGTCTCTCACCACATAAAAGCAATCGGATCTGGAATTATGTTAATACAGTTTACCCAAGTTCCGGGGAGAACATTTGCAAATCCCCCACTGTGAGAGTATTTCTAAATATTAGTAAAACATTAGGTGGCACTAGAATTCATGTTGAGGGTTTTCAGTGTGTTAATGGAAGGCTTCTGTACAACTGGCTACTTTAACTTAAAAACGTTCCAGGGGTATTTTTATCTTAATTTGTATTTTATGCAGAACTCCAAGAAAAACGGCAATGTCGTGTAAATCCCAGAACGCTTTCTGCTCTCCGGAATGAGGCATGATCTTGGCAGTCTTAAAGTGATGGCAGCTTCGCACAATTTCACATACAGCCGTGACCAGAGCAAATACTCAGTGAACGAACACACTCGAAACGTTTAATGTTTCCAAGCAGCACGTGCGCAAATGAGGGTTGCAGTTAGGGAACCCTGCATCTTCCAGAAAGCCCTAATTTATTTATGCCAGGTTTTAAATGCCTCCCAATGCTCTTAAAAAAAAAAAAAAGCAAAAATCCAGATTTTCTTTATTTAAAATTAAAGGCTTTTCTCAGTAATAAATGTTCACTTTAGAACTCAGTAGGGTTTCGCTCTTGAAAAGAAATGAAACAGTTCTGTTTTTTTATCTAACTGAAAGGACGATTTCCCATGCTGCCTGCAACTAACAATTAAAGCAGTAAAAAGTCCATGTGGAGGGAGACGTACCCCTGAGCTCCGCAGAAAGGCGAATTTCACAAGCTGGGTGCATATCTGGATGTTACTGGGCGGCCAGATGTTTGGGCTCTGTCTGCACTTGTAACATGAAAACTCCAGGCTGAGCCTGTCCAAGCAAAGACAGAGCAATGTGTAGCCTCGGGGGTGAGTTCAAGGCCAGGTTTCCACCCCCTCTCGGGGCCAGGCTGCCGGCTGCCCTCCCTGTTGCCGCAGGCGCCTGCCCTACCCCTGCGGGTTTGCCCTACCCCTGCGGGTTTGCAGGTGGCGGTAAATACGAGATACTGGTGACGTTGCTGCGAAGCCCTCAGAGGGGAGCCCCGGAGTCGCCTTGCAAATCCACGCAGGTGTTCAGCTCACAAGGGGGTCGTAGCTCAGCCACCTCTGCCTCCCGGGCCTGGTCCCGCAGTTTAGCGCGTTGGGGACACCTGACGGCTGAACCACCCCGACTCTTTGTGGTTGATTTGTTAACAGGCATGAACACCGGCTCGCTGACAAGCCGGAAGCGAGGCCTTACTTCTGGTGGGGCCTCACCCCTCCCTCCCAGGCCTCACCTCCCCCCACCCCCTGGCCTGAGCTCCCTCCCCCACCTCACCCCGGGGCCTCTCCCCCTGGCCTCACCCCCTGGCCTCACCCTCCGGGCCTCACCCACCCCCCTCCTCACTCCCCTGGCCTCTCCCCCGGGCCCCTGGGCAAAGCCCACACCTAAGCCCAGTAGCTGTGTCGTTCCATGAGGTAGGTCGTCAGAAGACCGTTTAAGAACCAAACTTAGAGGACGAAATAGGAAAGAATGAAGTCTTTCTCTCTGAAGCCTGTTTCTCCAGCGAGGAGGATTTCCACACCCCTGGCGGCTGTGCACAGAGCCCGTTTCCGGACGGGCAGGACCCCGCACGGCCCAGCTGCAGACGCGGCTGGGTTCTCACAGGACATTCGTGCATAATCGTGGCGGGCAACAAAGGCCCCTGGCCGGCTTCCCTGACGCTTGGGGCAGACAGAGGGAAGTCCGTGGCCCCCACACCATGTTGCCATTCTCACAGGACAGGTGACACAAGTCAGGAGAGAGTGCCGGTGTGGCAGGGGACCCGGCCACTCTGCAGGCACACGGGAGCCACAGCGTCGGAATAAGCAGCAAGGTGGAGTGTGCGCTTTGTGCCCACGGCCATCTCCCAAGCACCTGCTTGTCACGTGGTGAGGACCCCGCAGGCCGCTCCAACCTGCCCGGGTCACTAAAATTTGATAGGAATCACTGGGTGTTACAGGGTTTGCATCTCACAATCGCCGAACTAGCCGTGGGCGCTCTTTCAAGGGGCCGTGGTGGGTCGTAGAGAGAATTACCCCACACAGAGGCAGGACACACTAGAAATACGGCGTGGGCACACGGGCCCCTGGGGACCTGGAGAGGACCCCCCAGATCCCCCATTCTGCAGCCAGCCCCATGCCTTCCCCGAGTGAGGGCCTGCCCTTCAGGCCTCGGCCCCGCAGCCCAGGGCGGGAGGGAGGGGCTGCCAGCCAGAGCGGGGCCCTTCACCGCGGCCTCATACATTTCTAGTAAATAAAAATAAAATGTAAAGTCTTCCTCACACTTTTATGTACCTTATGAGCTTTCCTTTTTATGGGTTTGCTTCCATCGGGCTGCGTGTGTGTGTGTGTGTGTGCGTGTGTGTGTGTGCGTGTGTGTGTGTGTGTGACCGAATTTCGAGGGAGACAAAGATTAATAGCTCTCCAGAAGACCAAGGCCTCGCTATTAGCTCTCTTTTACGGGCGTTCCCCACATCACTCATCTAAAACACCTTATAATAGTCGGATTGAATGGGAGGGTGATTTTTATGATGTGAGTTAAATGGAAATTAGGGTGATTTTTGAAACTCTAACATATGGCCCCGCTGATTACTTCTCCCAACAAATTTTTCATGTGGTCATAATCTAAATTTAAATAAGAGTCTAGGGAAAGCAAGGGTATGAATGCCCTGTGCCCTGGGGCCCCTACGAGGACAATAAAAACCAAATTTCCTGAAGTCAAAGGAAAATCTGAGGCAAGTGGAAAATTAATGGTCATGAAAAATCACCTCCAGGAAAAATTTCCTGCCAGTGTCTTTCCGAACGCTCGCGTCTTTTAAGTCAGAAGTGACAGAAGACTGGAGACGTTCTGCTAACTCTGGACCCAGATACGCCGCATGGCTTCCTGAGGGCTTTACGAGGCAATCGTACAAATACCAACACAAAAGGAGCTGCACGGAGGCCACAGAACCTTCTAGAACATCCCTCCTCTGACAACACATGGGATGGAACATCACGTAATAATCTATGTGGTCTTTCTTGGCTTAAAAGCATCTTTTTCCCGCCGTGATAACACAGGCACTTCCTACTGCAGAAGAAGATTCTGTAAATGTGCCAAACTGTGAAAGGCAATAATCATTCAAACCCCACCTTCCAGAGATGGTAGCTGTGAATAGGTGTTACCATTCTGGCATTTTTCTAGCCCTTTTTTAAAATGAGAATATGCAGTCATCGCATATTTGGGATTAGGTTGCTTATAAATTTAGCACGCTGCTCTTCGCTAACTTTCATGGGGCCCACGTTTGCCACTCAGTAAAGGGCCTCAGTAAAACCCTCGATGGCGTCGTACAAACTTGCAGACGTGCACCGTCTATGCCGTCCACACACCGAATTTTAGTTGCTGCATTTTAATTTTTCCTCCGCTAAACACTAGACCCACATGCTACACAGTTGCTGTATCAGCAAACGTCGGAGTGGATACTGCCTAAAGCACTTGTGGGCCGTATCCAAACGTGTGAGAGGTCAGGGCCGTACCTGAACCTGAACCCGTGTGAGGTCAGGGCCAGACCTGAACTTAAACCCATGTGAGGTCAGGGCTGTACCTGAACCTGAACGTGTGTGAGGTCAGGGCCGTACCTGAACCTGAACCCGTGTGAGGTCAGGGACAGACCTGAACTTAAACCCATGTGAGGTCAGGGCCGTACCTGAACCTGAACCCGTGTGAGGTCAGGGCCAGACCTGAACTTAAACCCGTGTGAGGTCAGGGCCGTACCTGAACCTGAACCCGTGTGAGGTCAGGGCCAGACCTGAACTTAAACCCGTGTGAGGTCAGGGCCGTACCTGAACCTGAATGTGTGTGTGGTCAGGGCCGTACCTGAACCTGAACCCGTGTGAGGTCAGGGCCAGACCTGAACCTGAGCATTTGTCAGGTCAGGGCCATACCTGAACCTGAACCCGTGTGAGGTTAGGGCTGTACCTGAACCTGAACGTGTGAGGTCAGGGCCAGACCTGAACCTGAGCGTGTGTGGTCAGGGCCGTACCTGAACCTGAACCCGTGTGAGGTCAGGGCCATTCCTGAACCTTAACCAGTGTGAGGTTAGGGCCATACCTGAACCTGAACCCATGTGAGGTCAGGGCCATACCTGAACCTGAACGTACCCAAACCTGAGCGTGTGTGAGGTCTCAGGAGGTTTAGGGACTGTCACTCAATGGCAAATCACTGGAACGTAGGGAAACCTTCGGAGGCTTTGGAGGAAGGCAGAGCCGGGCACTAGACAGTAAGTCTCTGCTGGTACTTGGGAAGACTTGATCA
>NW_027529424.1:11536788-11544315 GCF_008692635.1 Crocuta crocuta | reverse complement strand
GTTTAAGAACCAAACTTAGAGGACGAAATAGGAAAGAATGAAGTCTTTCTCTCTGAAGCCTGTTTCTCCAGCGAGGAGGATTTCCACACCCCTGGCGGCTGTGCACAGAGCCCGTTTCCGGACGGGCAGGACCCCGCACGGCCCAGCTGCAGACGCGGCTGGGTTCTCACAGGACATTCGTGCATAATCGTGGCGGGCAACAAAGGCCCCTGGCCGGCTTCCCTGACGCTTGGGGCAGACAGAGGGAAGTCCGTGGCCCCCACACCATGTTGCCATTCTCACAGGACAGGTGACACAAGTCAGGAGAGAGTGCCGGTGTGGCAGGGGACCCGGCCACTCTGCAGGCACACGGGAGCCACAGCGTCGGAATAAGCAGCAAGGTGGAGTGTGCGCTTTGTGCCCACGGCCATCTCCCAAGCACCTGCTTGTCACGTGGTGAGGACCCCGCAGGCCGCTCCAACCTGCCCGGGTCACTAAAATTTGATAGGAATCACTGGGTGTTACAGGGTTTGCATCTCACAATCGCCGAACTAGCCGTGGGCGCTCTTTCAAGGGGCCGTGGTGGGTCGTAGAGAGAATTACCCCACACAGAGGCAGGACACACTAGAAATACGGCGTGGGCACACGGGCCCCTGGGGACCTGGAGAGGACCCCCCAGATCCCCCATTCTGCAGCCAGCCCCATGCCTTCCCCGAGTGAGGGCCGGCCCTTCAGGCCTCGGCCCCGCAGCCCAGGGCGGGAGGGAGGGGCTGCCAGCCAGAGCGGGGCCCTTCACCGCGGCCTCATACATTTCTAGTAAATAAAAATAAAATGTAAAGTCTTCCTCACACTTTTATGTACCTTATGAGCTTTCCTTTTTATGGGTTTGCTTCCATCGGGCTGCGTGTGTGTGTGTGTGTGTGTGCGTGTGTGTGTGTGCGTGTGTGTGTGTGTGTGACCGAATTTCGAGGGAGACAAAGATTAATAGCTCTCCAGAAGACCAAGGCCTCGCTATTAGCTCTCTTTTACGGGCGTTCCCCACATCACTCATCTAAAACACCTTATAATAGTCGGATTGAATGGGAGGGTGATTTTTATGATGTGAGTTAAATGGAAATTAGGGTGATTTTTGAAACTCTAACATATGGCCCCGCTGATTACTTCTCCCAACAAATTTTTCATGTGGTCATAATCTAAATTTAAATAAGAGTCTAGGGAAAGCAAGGGTATGAATGCCCTGTGCCCTGGGGCCCCTACGAGGACAATAAAAACCAAATTTCCTGAAGTCAAAGGAAAATCTGAGGCAAGTGGAAAATTAATGGTCATGAAAAATCACCTCCAGGAAAAATTTCCTGCCAGTGTCTTTCCGAACGCTCGCGTCTTTTAAGTCAGAAGTGACAGAAGACTGGAGACGTTCTGCTAACTCTGGACCCAGATACGCCGCATGGCTTCCTGAGGGCTTTACGAGGCAATCGTACAAATACCAACACAAAAGGAGCTGCACGGAGGCCACAGAACCTTCTAGAACATCCCTCCTCTGACAACACATGGGATGGAACATCACGTAATAATCTATGTGGTCTTTCTTGGCTTAAAAGCATCTTTTTCCCGCCGTGATAACACAGGCACTTCCTACTGCAGAAGAAGATTCTGTAAATGTGCCAAACTGTGAAAGGCAATAATCATTCAAACCCCACCTTCCAGAGATGGTAGCTGTGAATAGGTGTTACCATTCTGGCATTTTTCTAGCCCTTTTTTAAAATGAGAATATGCAGTCATCGCATATTTGGGATTAGGTTGCTTATAAATTTAGCACGCTGCTCTTCGCTAACTTTCATGGGGCCCACGTTTGCCACTCAGTAAAGGGCCTCAGTAAAACCCTCGATGGCGTCGTACAAACTTGCAGACGTGCACCGTCTATGCCGTCCACACACCGAATTTTAGTTGCTGCATTTTAATTTTTCCTCCGCTAAACACTAGACCCACATGCTACACAGTTGCTGTATCAGCAAACGTCGGAGTGGATACTGCCTAAAGCACTTGTGGGCCGTATCCAAACGTGTGAGAGGTCAGGGCCGTACCTGAACCTGAACCCGTGTGAGGTCAGGGCCAGACCTGAACTTAAACCCATGTGAGGTCAGGGCTGTACCTGAACCTGAACGTGTGTGAGGTCAGGGCCGTACCTGAACCTGAACCCGTGTGAGGTCAGGGCCAGACCTGAACTTAAACCCGTGTGAGGTCAGGGCCGTACCTGAACCTGAACCCGTGTGAGGTCAGGGCCAGACCTGAACTTAAACCCGTGTGAGGTCAGGGCCGTACCTGAACCTGAATGTGTGTGTGGTCAGGGCCGTACCTGAACCTGAACCCGTGTGAGGTCAGGGCCAGACCTGAACCTGAGCATTTGTCAGGTCAGGGCCATACCTGAACCTGAACCCGTGTGAGGTTAGGGCTGTACCTGAACCTGAACGTGTGAGGTCAGGGCCAGACCTGAACCTGAGCGTGTGTGGTCAGGGCCGTACCTGAACCTGAACCCGTGTGAGGTCAGGGCCATTCCTGAACCTGAACCAGTGTGAGGTTAGGGCCATACCTGAACCTGAACCCATGTGAGGTCAGGGCCATACCTGAACCTGAACGTACCCAAACCTGAGCGTGTGTGAGGTCTCAGGAGGTTTAGGGACTGTCACTCAATGGCAAATCACTGGAACGTAGGGAAACCTTCGGAGGCTTTGGAGGAAGGCAGAGCCGGGCACTAGACAGTAAGTCTCTGCTGGTACTTGGGAAGACTTGATCACGTGAGCGCAGCCCATTTGCAGGGACTTCAGTGCGTCACCTACGACACAGGACATCGCATCTGAGAACAGAAACGGACCTTCTGTAAAGAGCAAGAAAAATCTCCGGGCGCATCGGGGCCACGGAGGCTGCCCCAGGGTAGGAGCCTGGTTACAAGCTGTGGCGCGTGTCATGCAAGTGGTCGCTGTCAGTGTGGGCGGGGCTGGCCCCCGGAGGTCTAGTGTGACGCCGTGTCCTCATCTGTGACGGGGGCTTTCCTGGAAGCCTCTCGGGCTGCTGCGGGCATGCAAGCGCTCAAGGTGGCACACGCCACGGAAAATCCTCCACGGTCACTGATGCGGGTCCCACACGGCAGTAACCGTGCCCGGACATGGACCCACAGCCCACAGTTACTGGGATGACACAGCTGCTGGGGACACAGTGTCCTCATTGTAATAGGACAGTTATTCAAGATACGGTTGTAATAATGAATAAGTGGTAATAAAAAATATAATAAAATAATAAATACATAATAGCTGTGAAGCATATCATTAATATAACCTTGCTCTTAACAATATACTGTCGGGGTGCCTGGGGAGGGCGGGTGACTCTTGATCTCAGCTCAGGTCCTGATCTCATGGTTCATGAGTTCAAGCCCCACACTGGGCTCTGCACTGACCGAGCAGAGCTGTTTGGGATTCTCTCTCTCCCTCTCTCTCTCTCGAAACTAAATAAACAATGTTGTTTTTTTTTTATTTCTAGGAGAGAGAGAGAGAGACAGCGTGAGCAGGGGAGGGTCAAAGAGAGAGGGAGTCACAGACTGAAACAGGCTCCAGGCTCTGAGCTGGCAGTCGGCACAGAGCCCGACGCGGGGCTCGAACCCACGAACCGCGAGATCATGACCTGAGCGAAAGTCGGACGCTCAACCGACTAAGCCACCCAGGCGCCCCCTAAATAAACAATTTTAAAAAGCAATATACTATAATACTTAGGCTACTACAGAATTAGTATTAGCAATAGCTTTGCCAATGATGTTGCCTAGAAAATAAAACGGCATTTACACTCTGAAGACTTGATTACACCTGTTAATTTTCGCACCTGGTTACCGTGCTTGTGCGTGTACGCAATATAGACACGTGTGCGCGTGCAAATGGGCACACTCGCCGTGTCTGTAAAATCGGCTCCTTAGGAAAAGCCCTGGCCCTGAGAGACCACGAGAGTCCTTTTTACCCTTAGATGACTCGAGGAAAGCATCACGGGTTTCATTCCGGTGCTGACTCACGTCCTGGGTGAGAGCACAAGCGCGGGGCCGTCTGCAAGGAGAGTGAGGTGTTCTAACCTAAGGGGCCTGGGGACGACAGAGCGTGGGGACACCGCATCCAAGCCTCCCCTCCCCCTTGCTCTGCCCACCTGTCCCTCCGGTGGGGGCTCGGCCTCCTTGACTCTACGTCCTCCGAGTTTCTCATGAGCTCTTCCTCAGTAAGATACAAGCCCCGGCGATGCCCTCCCGCGCAGCGAATGGACACGTTAACTAGCACTTGAAAGCGATGCTATTCACGGAGCAGCCACAGGCAGCGTAACTAAGGGCCAAGTTGGAGGTTCGGTGGGCGGCTTTATCAGGGGGACAAAGAGGGCTGGATGTAAGGAGACAGGTAGGTGACACCGAGCTGTGACAGCCGGGAGCCGGCCACCTCGCACGTCGGAGCACGAAGGGTCTCTGGGAAGGAAGCAATCCGCAGGCGAATTTTCCAGACTCCTGTAAAAGAAAAATAGAACCTCACTCTCGCCGGTGCTTTATAATAAATCTAAATGCTTTGCTAATTGCCTGTCACCACTACAAATAGTATTTGCTTTTCAGGGAGCGCTGTATTTTTAAAGGCCCTGGAGATAAATCAGAACTTTTAATTCATTTGAAGACAGGCTGCGGATAAGGTGGGGGTGGGGGGCTGCGGGAGAACCGGATAGTAATCTCGAGGACTCTCTGTGCAGCATGAGGAAGAGGACGTCACCCACGGCCGGGAGCGGTTTCCCCACAGTGAAGACGCTAAGTGTGGATGCACCGTGTCCCTCGCGCCCAAGCCCGAGGGGGGCCACACCGCTGCGAATGTCACTCTGGGATGGTCACAGGTGTGGCGAGGACAGCAGTTCCCAGTGGGACATGCAGGCGAGGCCGTGTGCCCCCTCGGCACAGCTGGCGTGGGTCCCGGGCGCGATTTTCCACAGCCGGCCTCCCCAGGAACTTCAAGTGCCCCCTGTCGCTGGGGGACCCTTTTTTGCTAGAAGGCAGACGTGATGACCACACCCACGTATATCACACACAGTGCTGTGCTCCCCGAAGCTGGTCTTCAGCGCCACCGACCGCCGACCGGGGATCGCGGCCGTCCCAGGGGCGGCCTCGCCAGAGCGTGTTTCTACGCGGTGCACCGTGAACTTCAAAGCAAGGCCGTGCTCCTATAAAACGTTTAGAAATCGACGTACGGGCTTTCCTTCGTGTGCCGGCAACGATTATCACAGCGAAGTCGCGGAGGAAGTTACCTAAGGGTTCCAAGAGAAACGTCAAACTGAGATATAAAATTTAGGGTGAAACCTACAGCGAGCGACTGAGCGAGGCTCGGGGGACAGTTAAGGCAGGGAGACGGCTCTGGTGATGCCGTGACGGTGGACACGTGTCGTTGTCCGTCTGTCCAAACCCAACGAACATGCAACATCATAGACCTCGTGTAGCCCTGGACTCTGGGCGAGGGGAGGTGACATTGGGGCCTCACTGATGATGACAAAGCACCGTCCGGTGGGGGTGCAGACAGCGGGGAAGGCTGTGGGCGTGTGGGGAGGAATCTCTCCGCCGTCTTCTCAGTTTTGCTGTGAATCCAGCAATCGCTCTAAAGTACAAAGTCTATTTAAAATTCATAGCAGGGCGCCTGGGGGGCTCCGTCAGGCGGGCGTCCGACTTCGGCTCAGGTCATGGTCTCGTGGTTTGTGGGATCGAGCTCCGGATCAGGCTCCGGGCTGACAGCTCAGAGCCTGCTTGGGATTCTCTCCCTCTCCCTCTGCCCCTCCCCTGTTCGTGCACACGCTCTCTAAATACACACATACATACCTAATACATAAATACATGTATACATACATTAACTTAGAAGAATAAAAATCTATAGCAAATTATTAATCAATGCCCTTCGGCTTCATCCACATCAGGCTGGGACATCAGTTCCTCCAGGTTGGCTATGGCTTTGCCCAAAGCCGGGGGGCCTGCGCTTGCTCCCCGGCGAGGAGAGAAGGTGTGCAGATCTGTGCGGACAGCGAAGACTGAGCCTAGGAGACTGAGGCAGGGGGAGTCCAGACCCACACTCACCCGGACCCCCTCCCCGTGCACCTGCTGAGGCCCGTCCCTGGCGCACCCCTCCTGGCCTCTCCCCCTCCCCTCCTCAGAGTCCCCACATTCAGCACCCCTGGCTGTCAGCAGGCCCCTGGAACAGACCACGCATGAGCACCCTGGAACCCACGGTCGGGAGGCATCGGGGTCCCTTGCTGCTCCCAGGACATCCGCGCCGTGTTTCCAAGACCTACCAGAGCGGCGCCTTTGTGGGGACAGGGAGAGAACGTTCTGGAATGCTCGTGGGCTTCCGGCAAGCCCTGTCCCCACTCCTTCATTAGCAGTGCCGGCCTCTTCCCAACAGGGCCGTGTGGAAGGCCGACCAGGGCTCCACCTCAATTATTTGTCGACGTGAAAACTACAAGTAAGGTAACGTGGCCTCGTGCGGGCGTGGCTTACAGTGTGGTCTCTTCCCACGTCATCGTATAAATGCTCACCACTTCCTGCCTCACAAGAGCTCTCTGTGGGATAAGGGGTGCCACGGCCCGGCCACGGGAGACGGCCACCGGGAGGCCTCTGTGTCACATCCCAGGTCTTCCCGCTCCCTGTTCCTGCGGCGGCCCGGGCCCCACTCCTGGCCCGTAGCTCCAGGGCTTTGAAAACAAGAATCCCCTGCTTCTTGAGGTCCAAGCTGCGTCCCCTACCGGCAGAAGCCACGAGGGGCAGGGTCCAGGGTGCTGGGTCCCCTCGGTTCAGGCCCCGTCGACAGCGCAAGGCCCAGCACTCAGTAGGCCCGCGGGGCTTAGAGCCAGCACAACGCACATCAAGTCTGAGAACGAATCTGCGGGCTTTGCACACACCCAGAAACACCAGAGCCATCTGGAAAGCAATGGGGGTGCAGGGGGGAGGCAGACAATTCGTTTCCACAGAATTAAGGATCCAGGGCACGCAGGGAAATACAAGGCTTCCCGGCAAAATGATTTCTAAATAAAAAAATGGGTAACCACCACGTATTTATTATGAGGGATGCCTTTCCGGCCCCGCATCAGAAAACGGTTTCCAGATTCTCACAAACAGGGCGTGGCCGGAGCGTCAGGAAAAGAAGGGAGCCCCCCAGGCAGCCGGCCGGACCTCCGGGCAGCTGTGACTCGCAGGCAGCGGAGGCAGCTGGGTGCGGGTGACTGGGGTGTAATAGCGTAGCGGGACCAGTGCCATCTGTCACCACGGATCCATCGCTCCGGGAGGGAAGGGGACAAACTCTCACAGGAGAACGGATTTTCACCCGCCGGACGGTCTCCGACATTTTAGGGGAAGGAGGAGAAAGTGCCGCGTTCCTCAGCCAGCAACGCGGCGCATTTGTTTAGGGAGCAAACGCCTCAATTTTTCAGCAAGATGCACCCAAATGCGTGGGGGCCGCGGAAGTGTAGGTGCAGGACGCATAGCCGCCCCCACCCCCCACGGGGGGGGGG
>NW_027529424.1:11535271-11536560 GCF_008692635.1 Crocuta crocuta | reverse complement strand
ATGGCCCCCCCCCCCCTGCACGGGGGGGGGGGGTTAGACAGGCGGAGACGGCACACGCGATGCACACTCTCCTTAGTCCACGTTTGATGGGTTTTCTGTCCTTTTTTTTTTTTTAATATTTTTATTTATTTCTAGGAGGGAGAGAGAGAGAGACAGCGTGAGCAGGGGAGGGTCAGAGAGAGAAGGAGTCACAGACTGAAACAGGCTCCAGGCTCTGAGCTGGCAGTCAGCACAGAGCCCAACGCGGGGCCGAACCCATGAACCGCGAGATCATGACCTAAGCGAAAGTCCGACGCTTAACCGACTAAGCCACCCAGGCGCCCCGATGGGTTTTCTGATAATTCACGTTGAGACCCAGCCTTTCCGAGGAAGCAGCGGAGAAAAGGAAAAAGGCTTCCCTCGTCACATCTCAGTAGACACACTATTCGGGGGTCACGACGCCGCTGATGAGAAAGGCGGCCCGGGGAGCCCCTGAGGGATGTCTCCCAAACGCCTCTCCAGCGCCGACACTCGAGCCGGGCTCGGGTCCTGACCCCGGGGCCGCGGGGTCGAGCCCCACCTCGGGCTCGCTGCTCGGCGCGGAGCCTGCTGGGGAGTCCGCCCTCGGTCCCGGTCCGCCCTTCCCCGTTCGCACTCACAGGCCCGCTCGCTCTAAAAATAATCATTTTTAAAGTTGAAAGCAGCAGGCCCCCCGTGACCTGCAGAGGACTGTCCCCCGTGACCTGCAGAGGGCTGTTCCCCATGACCTGCAGAGGGCGGCCCCCCGTGACCTGCAGAGGACTGCCGCCCCCCGTGACCTGCAGAGGACTGTTCCCCGTGACCTGCAGAGGGCGGCCCCCCGTGACCTGCAGAGGACTGTCCCCCGTGACCTGCAGAGGGCTGTTCCCCATGACCTGCAGAGGGCGGCCCCCCGTGACCTGCAGAGGACTGCCGCCCCCCGTGACCTGCAGAGGACTGTTCACCGCCCCCGCCCCCCAACACGAACCTGGCCGGCCCGGGGCCCCGCCGCCAGGGGGCGACAGAGACGGCGTCGTGGGGAGAACAGTCCCTGCACAAAGCCCAGACGAAACGGGCCCACTTCCGCTCGTGTCCGCTCCCCGGCTCCTGGGGTCCCGGCCCTGACGCGCCTCTGCCCCTGGCCCCGCCCCCAGACACTCCGCGAAACCTCCCTCTCCGGGGTCACCGGGGACAGAAGGGAGCAAACACCGGAAGCTCCCGGTACTTGGAAGGCCCTGCCTCCGAGCCTGCAGACCTAAAGAAAGCCCGAGATGCCCGGGTTCAGGCAGGGA
>NW_027529424.1:11530986-11535214 GCF_008692635.1 Crocuta crocuta | reverse complement strand
GGCTGACCCCGTGCTCCCCGCCGCTGCCGCTGCCAGGGAGAGCCAAGCCCTCGGTCCACCCCCCGCCTCCTCAGGGCGCATGTCTGCCTCCGTGGGCTGAGCGCGCCCACAGGCACCCAGGGCAGAGAAGGGCCGCGTGTTGCGTGCTCCCCCCCAGAAATCCACGTGGCGATGGTGCAAGACGCGATGTCCCCAGACTCCGAGCGCGCCCAGTTGGGGGCGCCCTCCCCAGCAAGGAGGAGGAGGCCAGCTGAATTTTTAAAAGCTAGTGAAACCTTGAAAGCTGAGACTTGAGCAAATAACCAAAAATGCCGAGAATGTTTGTCACCGGGGGAGGGGGCACAGGTGTCCGCGCCGGGAGCCCCGGGCCTTTGCATGAGCTGCAGGCCCCCGAGAGCCGTCCGGGCTGTCCCTGCCTGAACGGCCCGCTGCTTCCTCAACAGACCTTGAGTTGCCTTTGTGGACCCTGGAGGGGGCCGTCCAGACGCCTCTAGGGTTCCTGTCTCACTGAGCCTGTTCAACGTTTGTAGGTGGCTCAGGTTTTAAATGAGTAACTGGCAGAACATTCTAGGTAGCTTCATGGGAAGAAGGGATACATCCGATCCTTTTGATCCCATATCTCATGGGTTTTTATACTATTTAGTAAGATTATGAAATTATCTACTATTCGGTACAACGTATCTAATATTCGAAATGTGAAATGATAAATTACCTAATATTTAGTTAGATTCTAAAACTATGGATTGCTTTGACGCTTGGCTAAATTACAAAGTTGTATGAAATACAGAAGGCACCTTGGTGGGAACGAGCCACTGTTCTGTAATAATCAACATGAGGTCCCGGCAGACGTGGGTAGGAGCCCCCGGTGCTGGGTGCTCCCTGAGCCACGGACACGGGTCTGAGGGGTGCACGTGTGCGCAGGTAACATGTGCTGCGCTGTTTTCCCGTGCCTTCCCTCCACCCCCCACTCCAGGGTCCTGTTGGGCATAACGCAAAGCGGGTCATTTTGCCCCGCAATTTCCCATGATCTTACACACAGCAAATGTTCAGGAAACGGCCGCTTGAATAAATAAGTAACGTTAATAACCCTGAACGCTCTTACTCTTTAATGGACTAAACACCAGCTAGACAGAGACTCTCTTGGAAGGCCGGAAAGAAGTTTATTTATTCCCTGATGTGTCTCCCGGCCAGTGAGTCGCTGAGGATTCCAGAAATACGAGACTCGGACTTCCATTTAAAAAAAACACTTAGCCAAGGACTTTTCTGAATCAGATGGACAGAAATTCTAGAATAGCAGGCTCTGGCCGGCTCTGCATGGCAGCTGCACACAGACTCCTGCTTCCCTGAGTTCCCGGTCGCCGTGAAGCTGTACCTGGGAAGATACCTTCTACCGAGAACACAGTGCGTTTAATATAGACCCTGTGTCTACACACGTTTATAATCAAGACGGTTTTCAAATATTTGAGAATTCAGTTGAACAAACAAAATCAAAGATTCAGAAAGACATTTAATGAACTTTAAGTTGTGCCCAATCATCATATAAATTATAGCCCCCGTTATTTTTCAAATCGATGCGGGAATAAGGATGAGACGTTTTAATCCTAGGACTTTATTATTTATTGCTGTATAATTTCAGCGCCTCCCCTAACGTCAGGATGCAAACCCCAAGGTGATGCTTGTATTACGGTGCTTAGGTAGGAAATGAGGGGATTTATTTTAATTGGTTGCCTTTTCATCAGAAAGGTGCCTGCGGGTGCCTGGGGGGGCTCAGTCGGTTAAGCATCCTCTTGATTTCGACTCAGGTCATGATCTCACGGTTCATGGGATTGAGCCCAGGGTGTGGGCTCTGTGTTGACAGTGTGGACCCTGCTTGAGACTCTCTCTCTCTCTCTCTCTCTCTCTCTCCCTCCCTCCCTCTCTGCCCTTTCCCTGCTCATGCTCTCTCTCAAAATAAGTAAATAAACATAAGAAATACCTATTATCCTGTGAAATTGGAGCATCTTAGTGTCAGGCTCCATACTGGATCGTAACCAAGTTCAGGAAACGCCGCTCTGGGACATGCCGGGTGCTGGGTCCCTGTTCCTCCTTCCCAGGGTTTGTGATACAACCTCGGGCCGTGTGTGGCCCCTCCTGTGTGGCCCAAATACACACACCGGCCAGGAACACACAGGCGGCCTGTGCACCACTGCCGGCCAACAGCCAGATCCCGTGGCCCGGACCCAGCGCTGGCCCGGGAAGGACAGGCGACCCAGCGGAGCAGGGAACGCCGTCGCTGCCGTGCGGAGAAGGCCGAGGAGGATGCCTCTCTGTGGGCCGGAGCCTCTGCCCTGCCTCTCCTTCCCCGCAGGAGGAAGACACCGATGGGGAGCCCAGCAGGGCTCTGATCCAGCCCCGCGCCCGCCCGGACCACCCTCGCTTCCCGCCGTGTGAGCAGGAGAAATAAAAACCAGCAGTGACAAGGCTTCACTGATGTACAGCTGGACAGAAGCACATCACCAGTCACACGTGTAGCCAAGTTCACACGCCAGACCCCCGGCACACACGCAGACCCCCCGGCACACACGCCAGACCCCCCGGCACACTGCCATAAGATAAAATCGTGAGGAAGATTCCAGGCTGTATCATGGAAGACAGCTCAAGTCTTGTCAAAACATTTTAAATATCTTTACACATATAATTAGCTCACTTACTCTAAACACTAAGTCTACAACCTAAGAAACAGAGCATGTGTGAGGTTTTCTTTTTCGAAATTCAGAAACGTTTTCAAATTTCAAACACTGTGTGATTTCAAGTCATTTTAAAAATGCCTACACGGGAGCTCTTGGAGGGCTCAGTCAGTTAAGCATCTGACTTTGGCTCAAGTCATGATCTCACGGTTCGTGGGTTTGAGCCCCGTGTCGGGCTCTGTGCCAACAGCTTGGAGCCTGGAGATGCTTTGGATTCTGTGTCTCCCTCTCTCTCTGCCCCTCCCCTGCTCATGCTGTCTCTCTCTCTCTCTCTGTGTCTTTCAAAAATAAATAAACGTAGAAAAAAATTTTAATGCCTACACTTCTCATTAATACCTATTTTTTTAATTCCACTGCTGAAATAGCTAACTGTAGTAGGTACAGATACAGAAATATAGAGATATGACATATAGAAGAAAAATATTACCATACACATACTGGATGTACATGAGACAGAAAGACAGACAGACAGAATGTCCTGGAAAAGTAAGTCTCTTCAAAGAGGATATGTGTTTTGATAGTTGTTATGAAGAGCATTTATCACAAGGACGACGATCTCAGACGTAAAGACGAGCAGGCTCTCGGTAGTTTTCTACTCCACTCACCCATACACAAGTCGGCCCAGACCAGCCCGTGTTTGGAGGAAAGTCCCCCCTCACTGTCGCGTGAGCTGGGAGAACGAGGTGAGGTATTTCTCTGATTTCCCAGGAGAAATCAGAAGCAATGGTGGGAGAGTAATTGCGTTCTAGAAATTACATTGAAGAAAACACTGAGGTTTCTTGGGCACCCCCAGTCCTGTACCCGGTGCGCCTGGTGGTTTCCACATAAAGTGCACTCAATGCCCCTCTGAGACGTTCCGTGGTGAGCCCGGCCTGTGACTCCCAGCGGTCACCTGGAGGGGGACAAGGATTATGTCACATGCTCAGCAGGTGCTCTTGAGAGAACAGACTTCCCGTCAGCAGGTGGGCTGCTCAGGGCTCCGCTGGTCCCCAGGGCGCGCCCAGCGGCACAAGCCACCTCTCCTACCGTCCTGACGCGTCCTCCGCTCCTGGAATTCACACACAGCCACGGAAAGCTCTCGGGGCTTTTCTCGGGCGGACTTGGCCGTTTACCATATTTGCCAAAGACGCTCCTTGGTATAGGATGGGTCCCCTATTTCAAACCTCTTGAGTAGTTCTCAGGTAACAAGGTGGGTTAACTGTCAGCTCCGTCAGGCTGCCCACAGCGGAGGCCAGACGGGCTGGCAGCAGAGCCCCCGCCGGCCTTCCCCGCGCGGGGCGTCCGCGTAACAGCTCCTCCCAGACTCAGGGCTGCCTCCCTGCATCCCACAGCCACCGAGAAAATAAAAAATAAAAAATGAAATGGAAATCTTGGCACCGTTGTCATTCAAATTTGTTTTTGAGAACAAAGAGAGTGAACAATTGCTGTTAAGGCAAATCAGGCCAATTTTATGGTGGGATCCACGTGCCATCCGTCAAGTCAGTCAAGTCAGGCCAGTGCCC
>NW_027529424.1:11509775-11530856 GCF_008692635.1 Crocuta crocuta | reverse complement strand
TGCTGGTGAGGGGGGGGGGGGGGGGCGGAGGTGGACAGGGATTACTTCCTGGAGAGTCCTCTCCCAGTGGGCCATCGCCGTGTGCCCTAGACCTCGTGCCCGTAGTATTTCCCCATCACCCACTTCAAGTGTACGTGTCTACGGTGTTCAGTGCATTCACAGACACGTGTCACAACCACCACGGTCCGTTTGAGAGCATCTGTATCACCCCGAAAAGAAACCCCTTATTCCTTAGCTGTCACCCCTTCCTTTCCCACTGCCCTTTGCCCGAGTCCTAGACAACCACGGACCTCCTTTCTGTCCCTAGAGATTTGCCTACTGTGGACATTTGGTATCAGTGGAATCACACAATGCGTGCTATTTTGTGCTTGACTTCTTTCACCAAGCATGACGTTTTCAAGGTCCATCTTTGCCGAGGCAGGTGTCCGTGCTTCATTCCTTTTAACGGCAGGACGATATTCTATCGCATGGGGATAGCACATTTTGTTACCCATTTGTCCAACGGTGGACATTTGGGTTGTTTCCACCTTCTGGGTATCATGAACGATGCTATTGTGAGCATTCATGTGCAAGTTCCTATGTGGACGTATGTTTTTATTCCTCTTGGGTAGACACCTAGGAGTGGAATTGCTGGATCAGATGGTACCAATGTCTCGGTGTTTAAAGAACTGCCAGGTAGCTTTCCAAAATGGCTTCAGCATTTGACATTTCCACCATTAGTGTATGAGGGCTCCCACTCCACCACCTCCCTCCCACGCTCGTTAGCTGACTTTTTGATTCTAGTCGTTTGAGAGGGTACGGAGTAGTATGCACTGTGCTTTTGATTCCCATTTACACGATGACGAATATGCTTTTGATTCCCATTTACACGATGACGAATACTGTTGAGACTCTTTTCTTGTGTTTCTTGGACCTTTGTATGTTCCCTATAGAGAATACCTGTTCAGATATTTTGCCCATTTTTAAATTGGGTATTTGTCTTTTTTTTAGGGAGAGAGAGAGTGCACGTGAGCAGAGGAGAGAAGCAGAGGGAGAGAGAGAGTCTTAAGCAGGCTCTATACTCAGCTTGGAGCCCAAAACAGGGCTCAAACCCACAACCCTGGGATTATGACCTGAGCCAAAACCAAGAGTCAGATGCTTAACCAACTGAGCCTCCCCAACGTCTCTAACTTTTGTGTTTTATATTAAGACTTTTATAGTTTTTGCTCTTATACTTAGGTCTTTGATCCACTTTGAGGTAATTTTTATACATAGTGGGAGGTAGGAGTCCAGCTTAATTCTTTGCCAAGTGACTACCCTGTTATCCCAGCTCTGTCTGCTGAAAAAAACTATTCTCTCTTCATTGAATGGTCTCATCATCTTTGTTAAACATCAGTGGACCATCTTAAAGATTTATTCATAGGTTGTCAATGATATTCCACTGGTCCAGCTGTCTATTGTAATGTCATTACTACAATGTCTTGATTACCATTGCCTTCTAGTAAGTTTTCAAATCAGGAAATGTGAATCCTCCTATTTTGTTCTTTTTTTACTTATTTCTTTTGTGAGAGAGAGAGAGAGAGAGAGAGCGCGCGCACAAGCAGGCTCTCCTCTGTCAGTGCGGATCCCGACGTAGGGCTCGAACTCACGAACCATGAGATAGATCATGACCTGAGCCGAAATCAAGAGTCGATATTTAACCAACTGTGCCGCCCAGATGCCCCAATATAATTGATTTTTAAATGTTGATCTGTATCCTGCAACCTTGCTGACCTCATTTATCACTTCTAATAATTATTTAGTGGATTCCTTGGGATTTTCTCTATATGAATCATTGATTTTTATGATTTCCTGTGTCAAGTAAGCCTCTACTGTGTATACCGTTTGCCGGGCGCTGTGAGAAGTCCTCTGCAAACATGAACTCGGTTAATCCTGCAACAGACCCCGAGGCAGAGGTCATTTCCTGCCTCCCTTCACAGATGAGGAAGCTGTCGTCTGTCCATCTGCGACCCGGGCCCAGGACCGTGAAGTTCATCTCCAGCCCGTTCTCCCCACACCCTGAGCACACCCAGCAGACTTCCCGCAGCCTCTGTGTCTGGGGTTTTCTGCCTTCTCCACCTTCCTGCCTCTCTCGGTGGAGCATCCGACCTCTGGCCCTGCGGGATTTGTGCTCGTCCAGGAGGGAGTTACTGGGCACTACAGCGTCCCCGGGTCCACGGCCGGCAGCCTGCACGGTAGCGGCAGACGCACACCGTCCAGCTCAGCCGGTTCGGCTACAGAAAACCCTAAGTGAGTAAATAAGAGCGAGTCCTTCCCGCCGGGCGATCACAGCTGCCCTGAGCCGCCGGCCTCTCGGCCCAGGGGCAGGACGGCGGTCCTGGGCTCGGGGCAGCCTGCTGTGTGGCCCCTGGAGCACCTGCACCCTGCGCTGGGGCCAGGCTGCTGTCCCGGTCTCCACTCCCGGGCGTCCGTCACGTTTGTGTCCTCGGGCAAAGGGACGGCGTGTCCTTGGGAGGAAGGCTCTGCTGCTGGTCGGGCGAGGGCTGTGCTCCTGGGAGCGCTGGCGGGAAGGGTGCTACGCGCCCAGGGCCTGCGTTGTCCCTCGTTTGCTTGTCGCGATTCGCCCTTCACACTGAGGACCAGGGCCCCAGCGCCCGCCTCTGCGGCAGGTGCGAAGCGTCAGCACTCCCTCTGCTGGCCCGTCACCTCCATGCAGGTCTGCCAACCGCACACAGGCCGGGTGAAGCAGCACTGGCAAAACCACCCAAACAGCCTTCGGATCCGTCTACACCCGATGGCGGAGTGGCCCAGGATCAGCCTCTACACCCGACACCAGGGTGGCCCAGGTTCAGTCTATACCTGACACCACAGTGACCCAGGATCCATCTACACCTGATGCTGGGGTGGCCCAGGATCTGCCTACACCTGATGCCGGGGTGGCCCAGGATCTGCCTACACCTGATGCTGGGGTGACCCAGGGTCGGTCTACACCTGACGCTGGGGTGGCCCAGGATCCGCCTACACCTGACACCTGAGCGGCCCAGATTCTGTCTACACCTGATGCCGGGGTGGCCCAGCATCTGCCTACACCTGACGCCTGAGTGACCCAGGATCGGTCTATACCTGATGCCGGGGTGGCCTAGGGTCTGTCTACACCTGATGCCGGGGTGGCCCAGGATCTGCCTACACCTGATGCCGGGGTGGCCCAGGATCTGCCTACACCTGATGCCGGGGTGGCCCAGGATCTGCCTACACCTGATGCCGGGGTGGCCCAGGATCTGCCTACACCTGATGCCGGGGTGGCCCAGGATCCGCCTACACCTGATGCTGGGGTTACCCAGGATCTGCCTACACCTGATGCTGGGGTGGCCTAGGGTCTGTTTACACCTGACACCCAGGTGGCCCAGGATCAGCCTACACCTGACACCCGATTGGCCCAGATTCTGTCTACACCTGATGCCGGGGTGGCCCAGGATCCGCCTACACCTGATGCTGGGGTTACCCAGGATTGGTCTACACCTGACGCTGGGGTGGCCCAGGATCTGCCTACACCTGATGCTGGGGTTACCCAGGATTGGTCTACACCTGATGCTGGGGTGGCCCAGGATCTGCCTACACCTGATGCCGGGGTGGCCCAGCATCTGCCTACACCTGACGCCTGAGTGACCCAGGATCGGTCTATACCTGATGCCGGGGTGGCCCAGGATATGCCTACACCTGACGCCGAGTGACCCACTGCAGCACATGGTTCCTCAAGCTCCACAGCTTCTGCTCCGAAAATGACCTGAAATGAAATGATCTGAGGGGTCGTTGCTCCTTCTGGAAACTGCCTGCCACCAGGGATCACAGGGCAGTGTGGGCATTAGTGCAAACCTTCGAAAGCTGACGCGGGGGCGCCTGGGGGACTCCGTCTATTGAGCGTCCGACTTTGGCTCGGGTCATGATCTCGGGGTCTGTGGGTTCAGCACTCACGAAGCTCAGTACAAATGTCTCGCTGCGTTGCTGATAAGTGTTAGCGGGGCGGGTCCCCAAAGTCGCCGGCCGCCATCAGTATGGAAACTGCGGGATCCACACGCGGCCATCCAGCTTGCCCTGCCCTCGCAGACCAGCTCCCGAACCACTGACTGCATGTCTCCCTTCTCTCTTTTTTTAATTCTTTAATGTTTATTTATTTCTGAGAGAGAGAGAGACGGAGCACGCGCAGGGGAGGGGCAGAGAGAGAGGGAGTCACAGACTGAAACAGGCTCCAGGCTCTGAGCTGGCAGTCAGCACAGAGCCCGACGCGGGGCTCGAACCCACGAACCGCGAGATCATGACCTGAGCTGACGTCGGACGCTTAACTGACTGGGCCGCCCAGGCTCCCCTGGGTGCCTCCCTTCGGAAGGACACACGAGTGGTCCCCCAGCTGTACTCTCTCCGTGCGCGCACACACACACACACACACACGCGCGTATGCTTCTAGTCACATCCTCTCGGGACTGAACTGTGCGTTCTTGTGGTTTGTTCATCTCTTAAGTGCTAACCTCCCAGGTGAGGCGCAGGGTAGGTGACGGTTGTTTTTGTTTTGTTGCAAGTAGGAAAATGCCTGCTGAGTGAGGCGTCGACAGTAAGGGACACGAAAGCGTCCCGTGAAACAAGTGTGCAGAGGCAAGGCTGCCCCAGATCGACGGGGCGTCAGCTCCGTAAGGGGATGTTCTAGCTCGGTTTCTCCGAGCCGCCCTTGACTTCTGACTCGTGGTCACAAAGAAGCAAGCGGAGTTCCAGACATCGCATCCTCCACCGGAGAGTTTCTGAACGTTCTGCTCCTTTTTCATGGAAGGACTCTCCCCACACACTTCCCATGGGGCTCGCTGACCACATCGGGGCTCTTTGCCCGTGACTACGACGAGAACGGACAGAGGGAAGCGTTGTGAGCGTGAGCGCCGTGGGCTGATCACAGCTCAGTCCCCAGGACTGCAGAGCTGGGGGGGGGACTCCTTGTCTTCAAGCACGTGGTCACCCCTGCTCGTCCTGGAGAGAAACCAGGCCTCTAACGGGAAGAAAGGAGAGATGGGTTTTGGGTGTGCAGCCCGCAAAATCCGCTACGGGTACCCCGGCCCATTGCACATGGCCGCGAGGGACTGAGGTCGGCCACGGTCCCCGCCAGGGAACGGGCCCCTGCAGAATTACGGGTCACTTCTAGGTCCCCTGCGGGCTCCCCCCACAAGGTCCGGAACCGCTGCCGCCGGAGGCAGGGTCTGCCTGGGCCTCTCCATACGAAACGTCCAGCTGACTTGGGGTCCGTCCAGGGCTGCTTTCCTGACCCTTGAGCCCCAGCGTGCAGCTCAGAACTGAGCTTAACGTGCACCCAGGAAGCCTTTGAAGGAATGAATTATGTGTGCCCAAGATTAATCCACCAGGGGGCCTGGGGGGCTCAGCCGGTTAAGCGTCCCGCTCTTGATTTTGGCTCAGGTCACCACCTGAGGTTTGTGGGTTCGAGCCCCGCATCGGGCTCTGTGCTGACAGCTCAGGGCTGGCTTGGGATGCTCTCTCCCTCTCCCTGCCCCTCCCCCACAAAAAAAGATTACCCAGAAGTAACTGCAAGTGGACACTCAATAATTCTTTCACCAGGGGCACCTGGGGGGCTAGGTCGGCTCAGCGTCCGACTCTCGATTTCAGCTCAGGACTTGATCTGGTGGTTGGGGTTTGAGCCCCGGGTCGGGCTCTGCACCGTCAACACAGAGCCTGCGTGGGATTCTTTCTGCCCCTCCCCCCACTTGCATGTGCGCTCTCTCTCAAAATAAATTAATAAACTTAAATAAATAAATGAGCTTCATCAATCAATCAATCAACTCTTTCACCAAATATGAAGTTTACTCTATCAAGGGCCAAGTCGGGGCAGACAGGAGTAACAAGCCAGCCCCTGACCCCTGACATGATGGTGTGCTGGGAGCACGTGTGTCGGCGTAGAGCCTGCACTCATTGTCCAAACCCCTCCCTAAGCCCACGTTGTGCGAACATCCTGACCTTCCCCTTCCTGAGACCTTGACAAAGCACCGCAGCTGGTTTTCAGTGAGCGCAAACCCGCCTTTGATCTAGGATTTTGAGACTTCCTGGAAAGTGTCCCGGATAAATTTGTAACAGTAGCAGAGATGAGTATCTAACAAATTGAGCAATTATTTTGTGCAGTGAACTTAGGGAGAAATGGTACTTACTTTCAGGAACTGAAAGTATGATGCTTTCATAACCTTAAAAAACCCCAAAACTTATAAAACCAAGACAAAAAGGCTAAGATGGAAAGAAATACTGTGAATCTCTTTCTGTTGCTCTGATAAAATAGACGCAGCATTTGCCGTTTTATCACTTCCTGAGTGCACAGCTCCGTGGCACTAGGCACACTCTTGCGCCGCCGTCCCCGCCATCCACCTCCAGAACTTTCTCCTCTTCCCAAACTGACTCTGTCCCTCTGTTCTACTTTCTGTCTCTATACTTGGGCTCCTGAGGGACATCGTGTGAGGGGACCAGGTTATTTCAGGGAGCATGACGTCCCCAGGTCCACCCATGATGTGGCAGGTGTCACATTCCCTTGGGTTTTTAAGGCTGAATAGTGTTTTTTGTGTGGCCGCGCCACATTTCGTTTATCCACTCAGCCCTCGCTAGCCACTTGGGCTCCTGCGACATTTTGGCGACGGTGAGTCACGTAGCGACGCCGTGGGTGACGGACCTGGTTGAATCTCCGCTGCGGACCGTTCTGGGTGGGCGCCCCCAAGTGGATCGCTGGACGGCATGGGGACGCTGTTTGTAATTCTTTGAGGAACCGTCACTCTGTTTTCCCAGATGCACATTTTACATCCCCACCCGCAGAACACGAGCCCCCTTTTCTCCACATCCTCCCCAACACTTGTTATTTCGGGGGTTCTTTGTCTTCTATAGTAGCCTTCCCGGCGTGTGTAAGTGACATTGAACCTGTGCTGATTCACATTTCCCTAGTGACCAGTGAGGTCGAGCATCTTTTCAGGGGCTTATTGGCCATTGGGATGTCTTCTGTGGAGAATGTCTATTCAGGTCCCTCCCAGGTTTATTTTTTGTGTTAATTTCAGAAAACAAACTGAGGGGTGCTGGAGGGGAAGCAGGTGGGGAGACGGGGGAGCTGGGGGTGGGCATTAAGGAGGGCACTTGTTGGGGTGAGCACTGGGTGTCATATGCAAGTGATGAATCACTAAATCCTGCTCCTGAAACCAACATTACACTAGGTGTTAACTACCTGGATTTAAATAAATTCTTTAAAAAAAATATTGCTAATCTTTCAACTTAGAACAAGAATGTATTATAAAATTTCAAATGTTCACTCATAAAGGATTTTGAAAAAAATCTCAAGAAAAATCTTGGACATGACTTATGGAAACTTACCTCTCTCTGAGAGAATTATATGACCTCAATCAAGTTCAAACCTCAAAGAGGGTCAAACCTATTGGGCAGAAATTCTCTGTTTTTGTGATACTGTCGCGACATAGAAACCACGCCGTCATCTAGCGTCATCTCTTCCGATTCCTGGAAGAAAAGCCTGGCAGAGTTTCTCTAATTGGCCTCATAACGGTGCTTCTGCTCAGTCTCCTGTACCACTAACCCATGCCTGCTGCTTCACAGTCTGCCTCCAGGCCCGTTCCACGAGCCACGGAAGCGCGCCCAGCCAGCAGACAGCAGGGTGGACCGCCCAGCGCTGGCCGGCCGCGTGCAGACCCTCCGCCCACCCACCGCCTTACCGGGCTCTAGTCAATGCTAGTTCTTTCCAGGTCATCCCTGTCCCTCCCAAGCCACTAAGCACCACCCTGTCGTGTTTTCACAAAAATATTAACTGTTTGATAAAAGGTCATTGTGTTAGTTAGTCAGGGTTCCCCAGAGAAACAACCAACAGAATGGATACAGATATACAGACATAGACGACAGATAGATAGATAGATAGATAGATAGATGATAGAAAAACAGAAATTTATTTTAAGGAATTGGCTTATACAAAGTGGAGGCTTTGTAAACACCCCTCACGGGAAGCGGGATGCTGTCAGGCTGGAGACCCAGGGAAGACGTACAGCTGGAGTCCAAAGGGTCAGCGGAAGTCAGTTTCTGTTCTACTCAGGGCTTCACCTGATTGGACCAGGCCCACCCCATTAGGGACTGCAATGTGCTTTACTCAAAGTCTACGAATTCAAATGTTAATCTCATCCAAAAAGATCCTCACAGAAACGTCCAGAATAATGTCTGAAATCTGGCCACCACGGTCCAGCCCATCTGACACATAGAATAAACCATCACAGTTGGGGGAAGAGTCACGTCAGAAAAATCTCGTATCCGAAGAAGGGAAATGGACTGTATAGGAATATACACACAAGCACCAATACACTGGGTTGTGTTTCATGTATTCACTTTTTCCGTAGCTCTGATTTTCTTAGCTGGACGGAGTGATCGTGGGGAAGCAGACAAAAGAGCATTTGAAAGAAGGGAAAGATGCCGAGGGGGAAATCCCTGAAAACCACATCCTTCTGTGTAAACCGAGATGGGCTCCCCCGGCCCCCGAGTCTCCCTTCCCGTCCCCTCTTCTTGCACAATCTTCCACAGAATCAGGAAGGCGGGTCTAAAAAGGGAAGAACGTAGTGCTGGCGTCGCCCACAGGCTCGTGGGACGACAGAGGATGAGGCCCCGTGGGGCCGTTCCCGGCTGCTGAGCCGGGCTGTGTGGGGACGGGAGTCAGGTGACCCCAGATCCAGGGCCCGGAGGACATTCCTGACAACTCGGGGCAGGACACTCGTGTGACCCTGCACCTGCGAATACTGTTAGCAGGAGCGCGGCGGGGAGGCAGGGGCGAGGGGGGCGGGAAGAACCCGGGGGAGCAGAGGGAAGGGCGCCCCACACTGTGACGTGCTCGCAGCCATGGGGAAACACACAAACCCGGCCGGGACTTGGCCTTCTGTAGCAGTTGGAAGTGGGAGAGCGTCCCCCGGCTGCAGGGCGAGCGGCGCGAAGTCAGCACACGCATCCTCGACGGCGGTGAGACCTGCACGTCTGTGACGCAGAGACAGGCAGCTTTCAGATCTCACCTGGATATTGTTTGTTTTTTTTAAATGTTTTATTTCTTTCTAGGAGAGAGAGAGAGAGACAGCGTGAGCAGGGGAGGGTCAGAGAGAGAGGGAGTCAGACTGAAACAGGCTCCAGGCTCTGAGCTGGCAGTCAGCACAGAGCCCGACGCGGGGCTCGAACCCACGAACCGCGAGATCACGGCCTGAGCGAAAGTCGGACGCTAAACCGACTGAGCCACCCAGGCGCCCCTCGCCTGATATTGTTTTAATTCTCCCCTCAGCTGCTCCAAAAGGAGAGGGAAATGAGAAGCGCCCCTCCTCTCTCCACCCGCACCTCGGATCACATCGATTCCACAGCGATGCCGGGGGGCACTTGTCTCCATCCACCGAGCGCGGTGAAAGCAAGAATCAGATGGCCCTCTCTGCATCTCCAGGACCCGTGTGGCTCCCACACACAGTAGTGTAGTCAGTGACCAAATATGAGCAACACATGGGGCGCCTGGGGGGCTCAGTTGAGCACCCGACTGTGGACTTTGGCTCAGGACATGATCTCAGGTCCGTGGGGTCAGGCTCTGCACTGCCAATGTGGAGTCTGCTGGAGATCTCCTCCGTCTTTGCCCCTCCTCCGCTCGCTCTCTCTTTTTCTCAAAATAAATAAATGAACTTAAAAATAANAAAAAAATAAAAAAAAAAAAAAATTAAAAAAAAAAAAAAAAGAAATGAGTAACACATGAACACGTTTCAAAGAATATCTAATAGTATCCCAGAGTCAGGCGATACTCGTGCTCAGGCAGGTGTGCTAACCCACTCCCGGGAATACGATCGCACGTTGGCATCGATTTCAGAACCCTTTTATGAGATCGTAGTAAGAGAAGACGATGGATTGTTTCGTTTGCTTTAATATCCTTATGAACCAAATTAAAAGTTATCAACTCCTGTCATCCCCAGAAATTTTGAAAGTGTTACTGGTTGGTGGCATTCAAAAGTCAATCCACGCACCCTTCCGGAAGGTCCGCGGCAGCGCCAGCGCCCAGCCCCTGCTCTCGTGCTCAGTCCCATCCCTGGTGCTGATCAAGGTGCACAGGAAAGAGCGGGGGATGGGAAAGCACACTTGCCTCCCAACACATCAAGTTGTGTGTATGCCTTTCACATGCCACTCACAACTCAATAAAGCGGTTTAAAAACAGAACCCAAGTACCCGGGGTAAAAATACAAAACAACTCAAACATGCCAGCCCTACTGGATGGCCCTGCAGAGAAGCCGGAGAAGGCAGAGCAGACCGACAACGACAGACGGTGTCAAGGGGTGATGAGGGCCGTGGGGGGGACCCCCGGTAAGGACGGCCGTGGGGCATTTTATGAAAGGAACCAGAGGGCCGTCCTGATAAGCTAACGCTCAGGAGCCCTCTCACGCGCGTGAGGGTACCCACCCATGCAGGGAGGCTCGGGGCGCCTGGGGGGCTCCATCGGTTACCACGTCATGATCCCACGTCTGTGGGATCCAGCCCCGCGTCGGGCTCTGTGCTGACAGCTCAGAGCCTGGGTCCAGCTTCAGATTCTGTGTCCCCCTCTCTCTGATGCCTCCTCCCCCACCCCACCAACTTGTACTCTGTAGTCTCTCTCTCTCTCAAAAATAAATAAATAAAAAACATTTTAAAATGCAGGTATACAGACAACGGGGGAATAGACAGGAAATGTGAGGGGGCACAGGGGACCCTCACGCACCCCAGGACAGCGCAAGGTCAAATGAAATGCAGCCCACGGGGCACGAGCCAGTAAGCTCACCTCAGGTAACCTGATGTCCCTGAGGACCTACACCGTCTGGCCAGCACGGCCACCTCTGTGCCGAAGGGCTTTCTGGACGGCGCTTCCTTCCGTCCACTGCAACCCGGAGACCCCGCCCGCCCGCCGCAGAGCTCAGCCTGCATGAGGCAGGTGGGGACACCCCTCCGTCTGCGTGCACGTCCGGCGGCTGCAGGCCGGGCGGGGCTGCCAGGGCCTGGGTTACGTCTTCCACGGACCGCGTGACCGCCCTCGCTGTACTCTCCTCCTTAAGCAGCGCTTCCCAAGAACGATGTTGTATGTGATGTAAACAAAGCTTTATTAGAAAAGGGTCAGAATCAAACAAGTTGGCAGAGACCCAGTGGAACGAAATGTCTGTGTGCCTTTAGGACATATTCACACAAATGCTTTCGCTAGTGTCTGTCAGGAACACAGTATCAAAGAGGCCATGTGGAGTGAGAATAATTTTTAGAGACCACATGTAGCAATCCATACTAAATACTAAATATTGATTGATTGATCGATTGATCGATTGATTGATTTTAGAGAAAGCAGGAACGGGAGAGGGGCAGAGAAGAGAGAATCCCAAGCAGGCTCCACGCTGTGAGCACAGAACCCAGTGCGGGGCTCAATCCCAGAGCCCCGGGATCATGACCTGAGCCAAAATCAAGAGTCAGACACTTAACCGACTGAGCCCCCTGGATGCCCCAGTTATGTTTTTAAATGTGAACAGCATGGCACAAATCATTGACCTGTTGTCCATGAAAACTAGAAGCAGTTTTAATCTTGGATTTGAAATATGCATCCGTACCTATGCTTTCTCCCCACAGACCCTGAATAAAATAATTACTTGTGACTGCAAAGCAAGAAATCAAAGATTAAGCAGATACCACAGAAGAATCGAGAAACGGTAAGTGGTGGCGTGCCTCATGCGTTTAAGGAAACACTGGCTTTCCTTCCATAGTCCATACTCTTTTTTTTTTTTAATGTGTTTTATTTATTTTTGAGAGAGAGAGAGAGAGAGAGACAGCGTGAGCAGGGGAGGGTCAGAGAGAGAGAGGAAGACACAGAATCCATAACAGGCTCCAGGCTCTGAGCTGTCAGCACAGAGCCCGACGCGGGGCTCGAACCCACAAACCGTGAGACCATGACCTGAGCCGAAGTCAGATGCCCAATTGACTGAGCCGCCCAGGGTCCCCTGGGAATCTATCTTTAAAACTATTTTAAAATAGCAAAAATAACTGTAACAAAGGAACTCAGAGAGAGGTTCCGCCCTTGCTGCTGGGTTTTGGGGGGCTCTGGAGGGCCCTGGCGATACGTTCACAATGTGATTCACTTAAAATGTGAACATGGTGGGGGCGCCTGGGTGGCTTAGTCGGTTAAGCGTCCGACTTTCGCTCAGGTCATGATCTCGCGGTTCGTGGGTTCGAGCCCCGCGTCGGGCTCTGTGCTGACTGCCAGCTCAGAGCCTGGAGCCTGTTTCAGTCTGTGACTCCCTCTCTCTCTGACCCTCCCCTGCTCACGCTGTCTCTCTCTCTCTCTCCTAGAAATAAATAGAAAACATTAAAAAAAAAAATGTGAACATGGTGAAGTGTTGTGGCCTCTCCCAACACCACCCACCTGCTTCCCCTTTGGCCAGAGGGGTAAGGTTTCCTCGGCTTTACCCTGTTAGGGTGCTGACCGATACCAGGAATTACCTAGCACCTGAGTTTTAAAGAAGTTAGGATTTAGGACCTGTTTACAACAGTGGCAATGATGTTAAATCCTTGCAAGTAGGAGAGAAGTGCTTTTAGCTTAAAATGTAAGCGATCGCTTCCCGTACAGTCTGAGCCATCCACACGAAGCTCTAGAAGAAAGAGGAACACACGTGCTGCTTAATCTACCGTGACATCTCAGTCTGCTGCCGGGCTCCCGCATCGAATGCCGTTTGGGCCTGAAGCCGGTGGCAAACGGGGCGACGTTAGTAGGTAAGGGTCCAGGCCAGGCGACCGGAGAAGCCCCTGCTCCCGGGAGCCGCAACCCCAGGAAGAAGGTCACAGGCCCATCCTGGATAAGAAGTGTGCGTACTGATAATAAATGTGACCTCATGACAGCTGTGCGAGTGTGAATGCACTTCAGGAAACGGGCAGTTTGTGTCCAGCCTGTTGGATGAGGGAGACCCATCGCGATTCCAATTCAGGTAAAACCGGGAACGTACCAAGTGTCCTTGTATAGGACTTGGGGAGTATTTTCTGTTTTCTTTTTTTCACTGCGTATCTTTATTTTCTTAAGTATTTTTTTCCTTTGGACCTACCCGTGGTTGAAAATGTGAGATTTCTGCCATCAGCGTACGGTTCGTTCTTCCACAAATACCTTGGAAGCTCCTTTGGACCTGCTGGATGATGGAAAGCAGGACACTAAGAAAGGGTTTGCGAGGGAAAGGGAGTCAGGCTCACTCGAAGCTCCTTGTTTCACCCGTACCTGAAAGCGTCAGGCGCCCGGAGAGGCCGCCTGCACCTGGCGAGGCCGGTCGGGGTAGAAAGCCTTCACCTACTGGCTCCAGTGCGTGCGGCTCGGGGAGTTTGAACCATTCCTTGTTTGTAGCCACACTTTCCCCGCCCCTTTGTGCCTCAGTATTAATAATCATTCAGTTGTTATTAAGAGCTACTTCCAAAGTGCCCGGCACGCCCGGCACGCCAGGCCCGACGCTGAGTGTGTATCTAACTATTTCGACAGCCCGACGGAGAGGCGCATCTTCACGTCCTCGGCGAGAACGGCTCCTAGGGGCCCGGCCGGGAGCTGGCTGAGCCGGACTCCAACCAGACACTGCCAGGCTCAAACTGGTCACCCAGGAGCTATCTTTTGTTACATTAAAAACACAAAATTGCTTGCCTCTCAGGAGGTCCTGGGGTCCTGGGAGAGCAGGGCATGTGGCCAAGTGCAAGGTCGTGGACCAGGTCGGCTGCACCGACGCCCCCCCCACACCCACTCCCCGGGGTGCGACTGTGGGCAAGACCACGTGGTCGGCGGCTCAGGGTCCCTGCCGAGTCACAGGCAGCACAAACAGGACCGTCCTCAATAGGGTGTCAGCGTGATCGTGTGAGTTAAAGACGCCCATCGGGCTTAGAGCAGTGCCCGCCCACAGCACGACTCTCACGGGAAAACCAGACTCTGGTGCGTCTCGGTGCAGAAGCCCACGCTCAGACTGAGATCCCACTTCTGAGACCCAGCACTCGCCAGCACGAAGCTTCCCGAGCGCGAGATCCCCACAGTGACTGGGAGGGGGGTAGGGCTCAGAATCCAGCGCGTCAGGGTCCGTGCAGACCTGTGTGACGGGCCGCTCCAACACATGCCAGGGTGGGAAAAGAGAGGTCGCTCAGGAGGGTCGGCTCAGGGTCTGTTGTTCCTTTACGATAAAGCCGGTGTTTTTGCGCACGCCGTGCTCGCCCGTGCAAAGAATCTCTAAGGTTACAAACTCTTCCTGGATCGAGTGAGCAGGACAGGAGGAGAGAATCTGTCATCTCAAGGTCAAATACACCAGGTTCCTCGTTCAACAAAGTGGACGCTATGACCCACTTACACGTTTGGGCTGGAAGTTTCCCTCAGTTAGGATATAACTTTAAAAGAGACTTGCGGGGTGGGGTTGGGGGGGCGTCTGGGGGGCTTGGTCCATTAGCATCTGACTTGGGCTCAGGTCATGATCTCACGGTTTGTGAGTTTGAGCCCCGGCTGGACTCTCTGGGGCTCCCTGCTGACACAGCAGAGCCTGCGTCACGTCCTCTGTTCCCCTCTCTCTCTCCACCTCCCCAACTCCATCTCTCTCTCTCTCTCAAAAATAAACAGACATTACCTTGTTTTAATAAGAGTTCTGAGAAGCCTCCAGGATCCAGTGAGTCACGACGGCCCGTGAGGAGTAGGAAGACATCACTATCCAGTCCCTTTCCGTTCGTCGCTGAATTTCCTTTGCTCCCTGCGACTAAAATAGCGGAAACTATTTGAGACCATGAACCTTCAGTGTGCACGTTCTCATCTTCCCTTTAAAAAAAATAAGATCACTGGGGCGCCTGGGTGGCTTAGTCGGTTAAGCGTCCGACTTTCGCTTAGGTCATGATCTCGCGGTTCGTGAGTTCGAGCCCCGCGTCGGGCTCTGTGCTGACTGCCAGCTCAGAGCCTGGAGTCTGCTTCAGATTCTGTGTCTCCCTCTCTCTCTGACCCTCCCCTGCTCACACTGTCTCTCTCTCTCTCCTAGAAATAAAATTAAAAAAAACATTTAAAAAAAAAATAAGATCACTAGAAGCAAGAGATACCAAAATTCCCAGGGTTCTCCAGTGATGACCTTGGAATCCAAACAATGTGACCTTGGGGTCCAAACGCCACCTGGACCGTCAGGCTTGACCGTTCCTAAGACTTTCCCCATTTTGTGTGTGTGTAGCTTTAAATCAAGTCATTTTTTTTTCAGCGATGCCTCAGGGCGTCTTTCCCCTTTCCCGTCTTAGTGTCTTAATCTTCACGGGGCCAGATTTTTCTATAAACAGGGGAGTTTCACGCCCAGAGGGAACACTCAGCTCCAAAAGACATTCATCATGAGTCAGCATCTCCTTAAAAAGCTCCTCCAAAGGGCTCGGAGTAATAATAATAAAGCAAATACTGCGCTCACTGGATCCAGAGAAACGCTGAGGACAGAGCCAGACGGGCAGTATAGACACCCACATAGCACACCCTCCGTCAGAATTCATCTTCCTAACGTCCAGATTCTTCCGGGGGGTGGGGGGAAAGGGAGGCTGCTGCTTTATAGTCTTCAGCACCAGCTTCACTGTCGGGTGCCAACCCCACACCCCCAATTCGTGCAGACAGAACCCACAAGGTACCCATGGTTCTCAATAGAATTCGGGCCGCGGAGGTGTTAGGTACGGCCTGATTCCCTCCCTCGCTCAGCACGGAACCCGTGAGGACCTGCTGTATCTACTGTTACTCGGGGAACAAGCGTGTGTGCAACCTGGGCCCTACCCACCCCCAGGCCTCCTGCCACCATGTCTGCTCCCCTTTCCAAGCCGCTTATTCCTCAGAGACTTTGCCCAGAGACTCGTTCCGAGCGGAGTCTGTGTCCCGCTGATTCACGCTGAGCCGTGGCTCCCTTCTGTATGTTCCAGAAGACTGGGGGCACGATTTGCAGGGATTCCGCGTCTCCACTGAGTGTGTTCCCTCCGCTGGCTTCCTTCTTTCTGTTGTGGCGACGAGGGCGGGGATTTAGGCTCATGTGCGCCAGGAAACCGCATCCTACCCAGAAGAGGAATTGAGAAGGAATCCTCTGAGCAGCACCGTGGCTTGTCGTCCGTGATGAACGTTAGACTCTCTGCCTCTGCCTCACCCACCCCAAACTACTCAAGAACATCACTGCATAATCATTTCGAGCTCAATGTCATGTGGGTTAAACACGATTATAAAACCTCTGAGACTCAATAATTATATTTACATATCCGCTGGCCAGATGTATAATGGGACCCATTCATCACAGGGCTCGATGTCACATCAGAGCTTGCGCGTCAGGGAAGGGAGCTGGCCTATACCCCGTGGGCGGCGACGGTCCTTTGCCAGAACAGCACCGGCTGTGCCAGAAGCCGTCCACTTCAGAGCCAGGACACTGCCCAGCAAACGGGAGACGCCGAGGAAAAGCACTGTCGTTCCACACTCACAGGCGGCTGACGCCACGCATGTGTCATCGTGAATTCGTGGTCGCGGGAGCTCTTCCCTGGAAAGTATGCCGTATGGGCACGTTGTTTCACAAACACGTCAGCAGTAAGGAGCCACCGCATCGTCAGCGCGGCGGTGTGGGGGCGCGAGACGCGGGGCTGCGTGGCCTCAGCCCTGAGGATCCTGTTGGAATCGAACGGATCGTAGACGAGCCTGCCTCTTCGCCTCGCTCAGAACCACACGCGTTTCCAGGCTCGCTCGCGTGTATTTCCCACGTGAAGAAAGGAACACTGTCCGGAGATGTATTTTTAAGTGTAGGTCGGTGCTTATTCAGGATGGTGAGGCCAACAGACGGGGAGGGCTGTCCTGGAAACGATGGTTTGGCCGTCACCGTTGGGGGCAGGGTGGGCACCCCCCGCCTCTCTGCACCAGCGCAGGCGCTGGGGCGGCCGAATGAGGGGGGTGTGGGCAGGAGCCTTAATGTGGTTTCGCAAGACGGAACCCAGGAGGCGCGTGCACGGGGGCAGGATTGGATAATTCTGTGGCTTCAAGGAGAAGGAGCCGTCCCCAGCGGTCAGACAGCTGGCCCTGCAGGGACAGGGGCCCAGGGGTGCAAGAGTTAACGAGGGAGCTGAGGCTGGGCTGGCTGGGTGGGTTCGCTTTCTAAAGACCCCCCCCCCAAGTCCTTCACCATGTGTAGGGTTGGCTCAGCCTGGAGGGGCGGTCCCTGCAAAGACCCCAGACGTCAAAGTATCAGAACACAAACACTAAGGAAGAAGAGCGGGGGAGAAATCCTCACGAGGAGGGAAAGGGGACTTTTAGCAAAAGGCAAGAGGAGATGGTCTTCCAGTCCGTAGCCACGAAGCACATGAGGAGGGAAAGAGAAAACACAGCGATTCAGGACGGGGAAGCATCCGAGACGTGACCGTTCAGGACCGTTTGGAATCTCCACCCAGAAGCTCAGTAAGGTCACTGCATCCGGAGCCACAGATGAGTCCCGAGGAATAAAAGACTACGTCATCCATAACTGTTCCGTGGAAACAAAAGAAGTTAGGTCATGAATAAAAGATGGTAGCCAAATAGTCTCTGTTCAAATGGGGGTAACTCTGAAATGATGGCTTATTTTTTAAAGCTTTCTTTTCAGAGTATAAAGGCTGGGGAGCTTTGCTGGAATCCAGGCACGAGGTGAAGCGGCCTGAGTGGGAGGGCAGACCGGGTCCCTGCAGGGGAGGGGACCCCGGGTAACTGCAGGGGGAGGGCCTGGCTGCTACCCAGGAAGCTTCCAATCCTGGCCCCCGCCATGACTGCTGTGTGACGCTAGAAAGTGGGTAACCTCTCTGAGTCTCAGCTTCGTTGGCAGTGACATACGGATCCTGAAGTCCCGCTTTATAAGATGGGCTGCAGATTAAATAAGAGCCTGCGCATGGATTGCCCGGACCCGTGTCGTACACAACACATGTGTGCAACAAACGTTAGCGATATCTGTGTAATTCTAACATCCCTAAGAAATTACCTGTCTTTCTACCTGTAAATCCGGCAAATCTGTCATGTGATAAGCAGATTTAACTAATGTGGAAGGGGCCATAGTAAAAGTTAATGGACTTTCCTTTTTTTAAAATGTTTATTTATTTATTTTGAGAGGCAGAGAGAAAGCAAGGGAGGGGCAGAGAGAGAGAGAGAATCACAAGCAGGCAAAGCCCAGTGCAAAGTCCAACGTGGGACTCGATCTCACATCTCATGAACCAAACCTTGAGATCATGACCTGAGCTGAAACCGAGAGTCAGACACCTGACCGACTAAGCCACCCGGGGGCCCCAGTTAATGGACTTTCCTAAAGTCAGAGCAAAGGGTGCTAAGGGCTTCGATAGCGCAAGGAGAGCACACACCCCATGTGCAGGCATTTCATACAACAGACTAGTCACCGCGGAGGGATAGGTAAACGTCTCTAAGAACCAAAACAAGAAACAAAAAAGTACAGCGAAAGGTGGCTCATCCGTGTGTCTGGTTCCCTGGATACAAAGATACGTTTTCTAGACACATGTTAGAAACTTGTTAGAAAGTGTGCGAGAGAGAGGGGCACCTGGGGGCTCAGTCGGCTGAGCGGCTGCCTTCAGCTCCGGTCGTGATCTCGAGGTTCGTGAGTTCAAGCCCCACGTCAGGCTCCCTGCTGTCAGCGCAGAGCCCCTCTGCGCCCTCCGTCCCCCTCTGCCCCTCCGCGTGTGCAAAGATGTGAACAGAGCCACCACTAAAAGCTGAGGTGAAAATGGCAAATAAACCCAAGAAAAGATGCCGAGCGTCCCTGGTTGCTAAGGGCATGGAGTTAAAAGCCGGCAGGGTTGGGGGGGGGGGCGCTGGACGGGGCCCAAGGATGGAGAGGTCCCTGGGGCACCTGCATCTCTTGCGCCCTCTGCTGGAATTGCACAGTGGTGCAGCCCTCCTGAAAAGCAAGGGGGCAGTTTATTTGAGAAGTGGGCATGACCTCCGTGTAACCCCCTCCCTCCCACCCAGACAATGCCCAGAGGAAACGGCAGCCCAGTCCTGCACAGAGACCTGGACACCAGAGTTCGTTGAAGCTTCATCTGTGACAACTAACGCCTCGAGGCGCCCCAAGTGTCTGTCCGCAGTGAATGCATAAACATCATACGCATCCGTACAATGGAAGAGTGCTCAGCGGTGAAAAGGACCGAACCGGTGATAAATGGTATAAATGGTTGGAGCATATTATTCTGAGCGTATTATTCTGTCTATATAAAATTCTAGAAAATGCAAACAGATCTGTGGTGTCCAGCTTGGGGGTGGGGGGACCCCACAGTGCTAAGCGTAGGGACCATGCTGTTCCTGCCCTGAGCCAGGAGACGGAAGCCCGCCAGCACTCCAGAAATTAATAAAATCCTGAGTCCACTTGATTGGGATTTTGCTTTCTAAATCTTCCAGTCACGGTAACACTTATAGAAAGCTTATTTATTTGAGGGGCGCCTGGGTGGCTTAGTCGGTTGAGCGTCCGACTTTCGCTTAGGTCATGATCTCGCGGTTCGTGGGTTTGGGCCCCGCGTCGGGCTCTGTGCTGACTGCCAGCTCAGAGCCTGGAGCCTGTTTCAGTCTGTGACTCCCTCTCTCTCTGACCCTCCCCTGCTCACGCTGTCTCTCTCTCTCTCTCTCCTAGAAATAAATAAAAATTTTTAAAAAAAGAAAGCTTATTTATTTGAAATTGCTTTTTACATATGTATGTATTTTCTAAATTCCAGCCGTAGCTAGCTATGGCAGAGAGCAAACACAGAGGGCGTCTGGACCCTGTGACTCCTAACATAGCACACACAGAAATGCACACACAGCTCAGTTGTGGACGCCTGTGTTGAACGGCAAAGGGGCCACGGGTCCCACAGTGTGGAACGCTGTGCAGAGCAAGAAGCACAGCCCCTTCCTCAGAAAGCCCGTCGCTGCGCTGGTGTAAAGGGCATCCGAAGTGCGCACCTCATAGGTGACAGGCGTCTTCCCCTGTGAGCCCTGAGCCCTCGTCTGTCCTGAGCCTTGCCCTGAGCCCTGCCCTGAGCCCTGCCCTGAGCCCTGCCCTGACCCCTGCCCTGAGCCCTGTCCAGACCCCTGCCCTGAGCCCTGCCCAGACCCCTGCCCTGACCCCTGCCCTGAGCCCTGTCCAGACCCCTGCCCTGAGCCCTGCCCTGAGCCCTGTCCTGAGCCCTGTCCAGACCCCTGCCCTGACCCCTGCCCTGAGCCCTGTCCAGACCCCTGCCCTGAGCCCTGCCCTGAGCCCTGTCCTGAGCCCTGCCCTGAGCCCTGCCCTGACCTCTGCCCTGAGCCCTGTCCAGACCCCTGCCCTGACCCCTGCCCTGAGCCCTGCCCTGACCCCTGCCCTGAGCCCTGCCCTGAGCCCTGCCCTGAGCCCTGTCCTATGCAGCCCGCCCCCCGTCCCAGCTCTCAGCCCCTCACGGGAAGGAACAAGTGAAGGAAGATGGGACAGAGATGTTCCCAGGTCTGTCCGGGACTTTGCGATGACTTCCTGACAGCTTTACCGAAACAGAAGTCACTCCACCTGCCAGCTGAGAACCAGGGACCCCACAACAGAGGACTCTTACTCGGCCCACACGGCTGGGACGGGTCCCCCAAAGCTGTCACCCCCACTAACTGTGAGGCCCCCCGTGTTTTCTCCGGGTCTCCTCACAGGGACTCACACAGGACAGGCCCCCGGCGCCGCACCAGGACCCAGGGCTTGTAGCGGCCTGGGGGGCAGGGGGGGCCCTCAGGTCCCCGCGGGCTGGAGCAGGGCCCCCCACCCCTGAAAGCCCCAGGGGCTGCGGCCTGAGCCCCTCCCTCCTCACCCCTCCGCGCGGACTTTGAACCGCAGGCACCCGCTCCCTTGGCCCCGCCCAGGGCTCCGCCCTTACAAGGAAGTCCCTGCCCGGTGACCTCACCGCTGGTCGCCCCGGGGGCAGGGCTGGGCTCCGCGCGCCGAGCTCCCTTCCACGCGGCTTCAGTGCAAAGTCCCCGCCCAGTGACCCGGCCTTCGAGGTCCCCCAAAGAGCCCGGGGCGAGGTCTGCGGGAAGGAGGGTCCAGGCCCCACCTGGGGTTGGGGGGGGGGGGGGGG
>NW_027529424.1:11500202-11509711 GCF_008692635.1 Crocuta crocuta | reverse complement strand
TCCCCTCTACTCCCAATACCCCCCACCCTTCCCCGTCCTGTTTCTGGAAGCCTGTTAAGTCCCAGGGACTGAGTCCTACCCTCAAACACCCACCAGGGGTCGCCCCCCTCCCGAGGGCAGGGAGGCCCAGTGCCCCAGAGACGCGCTGGGGGGTGCGGAGGCGGCGCCTGGGACGAGGGANCGCACACACACACCCCTGCACCCGCCCCCGCCCGCCTGCACGCACACGCCTGCACACGTGCCCACACACACTTCTGCACACACGCCCGCACACACACTCCCGCACCCGCACACACTCCTACACACACGCCCGCACACTTAGGTGGGAAACTCCCTTAAAATAACCCAATATCTGGGGCGCCTGGGTGGCTCAGTCGGTTAAGCGTCCAACTTCAGCTCAGGTCACGATCTCACAGTTCGTGGGTTCGAGCCCCGCGTCAGGCTCTGTTCTGACAGCTCAGAGCCTGGAGCCTGTTTCACATTCTGTGTCTCCCTCTCTCTCTGCCCCTCCCCTGCTCACACACACACACACACACACACACACACACACACACACACTCTGTCTTTCTCTCAAAAATAAACATTAAAGAATTTTTAAAGAATTCACCCTTTTTACTCATTCTCATATACCAAACTGCCCTCTGACCTGCACATCAGTTTACAATTATTTTGCCCATCCGCAAAAAGCCCACACCACTCGTAAGAGGTCCTGTTGTATTTTTTCAGTGATTGCAGATCACTAGAAGTTAAGAAAAAAAAAATCTGCAAAACACAGCATCCAAATCGTGAGACCTTACGGTGAAACGGAATCTGATCATTTCCCTCCGTGGTCAGAGGCCCTGGTGTGCGTGCGTTTTCCACGTCCGTCTCTGCACTTCCACTTGCAGCTGATTCTTCTTACCTGACTAGTCTGGTTGTGTTTTCTTTTCTTTTTTTTTTTTTAACCGGAGAACAAGTTTCAAAAGAAAGCTTCTGAACCGTCGACTGAGGTCAGAATCTTGGAGCTCGGCGGGAGAACCGTGGCCAGGCTGGCGGGACCGGAGCATCCCGCGCCAGGACCCGGAGCCCAGCGGGGAGACAAAGGTCTCTGTGTGCGGCTGCCCGGCCCCAGCGCGGACGGACGGCAGTGTGCGCTGGCTTGGGAGGCAGAGGTCGAGTGAGGGGATGACACAGAATGGCCTCGGAATGGGGCTGAAGCCCTCGGTGTGGGGAGAGAGGCCGGAATCCACTAGATTCTCCGCCGGGAGAACGGAGGCTCTGATGCAGAGAAGACCTCCCTGCCCGGTCCCCAGGGACCGGGCCACGGCGCGTGCCTGCGTCTCACAGTCCGTGCCCCCACGGACACTGGCATTAGGCTGGCAGCCCGGGGGGGCCCACTGCGGGGGCCCAGATGGCTTCTCACATGTCCAGGGGCCAAGTGCACGGCTCCAGCCGGTGACGTCTCCCGTCCTTGCCCGCGGCGACTCTTCCTCCGTCCCCGGCCCTTCCTGCTGGGCCCAGCCTCAGCTGGTTCCGGGATGGACGTCGGGTGGGTGCAGGAAGCCCAGCAGGCGGGTGGGACGCTGCTGCGCACAACCCCAGAGGCTAGGAGGTCCGGGCACAGAAGGGAAATCCTGCCCGCAGTGTAGGCCGCACTAGCTGAGCGTGCTTGCCCCCACTTATGCCTGCTTTGGGGAGGACGTTAATAAAAGCGGGTCCACGTCTTACTGCTGCTGGACGACGCGACAAGCTAAAATCAACGGGGCAGGTTTGCATGCAGAGGACAGAGAAGTGGACGGGCGTCCTTGGGGCACTGGGGTCGCAGCCCTGGTTCCGCCTGCCGCTCGCGGAGGCCAGGGCCGCGGACTTGACCCCGGCTGGCGGCTGCTTAACAGGTGCGCTCGATTGTGGGAGAAGCTTCTCCCTGTTGCAGGGCGGCAGGGACCTCTTTAAACAAAGAGACAAGGGGCGCCTGGGTGGCTTAGTCGGTTAAGCGTCCGACTTTCGCTTAGGTCATGATCTCGCGATTCGTGGGTTCGAGCCCCGCGTCGGGCTCTGTGCTGACTGCCAGCTCGGAGCCTGGAGCCTGTTTCAGTCTGTGACTCCATCTCTCTCTGACCCTCCCCTGCTCACGCTGTCTCTCTCTCCTAGAAATAAATAAAAAAAAACAAAAAAAACAAAGAGACAATAAAATAAAGAATTAAAGATTCTAAACTAATGCCAGTTTTATCATAAATCTATATGATAAAAGAGTTAAAACTAGATGTTTTCTTTGAAAGAAGAGGCTCTGGAATTTCTTTTATTGGCATTAGAAGCAGCCGGCAATGGGCCTGTAAAGCTCAGTTTAAGAGCAAATATTGCAAAAAGAATGAACATAATTCTACTTAATAATAGCAGAGGAGGGAGGCCTTTTATATCATTTGTGTGTGTGAGACACGGGGCAGGAGCCCTCACGTTCTGTTTGTTGGGTGAGGAGCCCCCTATCAGTGAGCTGCCCGCAGGTGTTCTGAGCAGATGAGAGCTCGCCAGGCGGGCGGGGCCGGGCGGCGGGCAAGTCCCAGGAAGCAGTACTTCTGAGTCAGGATGTGATAAGCACGGAACGGCAGATGCACAGACTGGTTAGGGGCTCGGAGACGGCAGAGGACTTCTCGCCAAAGCCGTCCCACGGGACTTCGCCGGGAGGAACTGCGTCCGGGACAAGGGCCGAGCTGGGTCTGCAGGTAAGACCTCTTTCTCCACGCTCTGGGGCCGCCGGTAGCAATTTTCCATTTCAGCCTTCCCTAAGAAGGCAGAGATGAGGCTGCGTAAGCCCTGCAGTTCTGCGGGAACCGCCATTTCCCCACCCCACCCTGCCTTCAGGTCCTCCTCTACCCGATGAGGAAGATGGGTTGTGGGAGCCTAAAGCCCCTTCCACTCTCTAGGAGTTTCTGGGAGAACACGGTTCCCCCGGCAGATCAGAAGGTGTCCTAAAATATGAGCAGGAGGTGTGTGTCCCTTACGGTCAGGCTCAGCTCATATGACAGAAAACTCAAGCTCTGTGCAGCAGATCCACAGAGATCTCGGGGAGCCCAGCCTCTGCTGCGGCCCCCTCTGCCGTCCTCCGTGATGATCTGAGAGTGCCTCATGCTCCGTGGTGGTGACTCGGATCCTGCCATCACATCTGCACTCCAGGCAGCCAGAAGAGGGAGAAGGCCGGTAGTTTGACTCTTTTTCAGCAGTCTTTCTGGAAGTCCTCCTCACCAAGTTCCCTGTCATCTCCTGGGCCGATCTACAAAGAGGCCTGGGAAGTGCAGTCTTTTGCTCGGTCCGCGGGGTTAGTTAGAGGAGAGAACGGGGACTGAATTAGTTGCATCCACTTTTGAGCTGCACCTTGAGGGACGGGCGGGAAGTACCTGGGTGCTCAGGGAGCGTATCATGAGCGTGGACCTGAGACAGAAGCCCCTGGGCTCGACCTGTGGGATCCTGAGGATTTGGCCTGTGCCTGTGAGCGTTTTCTTCTCTTTCCTGAATTTGGAAGATTCGTATGTCACCTCTACGTAATCATCAGACATTTTTTTCTTGGGGGCTCGTTGCAAAGCGAGTTATTCGGGAGTTGGGAAGGGAGGCCAGAGCCCAGGTGGAGGGTGGGCTGAGACGGAAAGTTTCGGCCAGGCTGGCGGGATTAAGGCTGACTGTCCCGTGCTCTCAGAGCTGATAGCTTGCGCTTGGGGTTTAAAAGCTGTGATATCCAGGTGACTTCTGCACCCTGAAAGCTTCCCCAGGAATTGTCACGAGCTGGGCCGTCTTCAGCGCCCTCGCTGTGGGAAAGGGCCGCCTTCTTGATGCCAGCGGGGGACTTCTGTCTGACAGACTGCACCGGGCTCATCGGGGCTTCCCAAGTGCTCTTCCTTCCAGAAAGCTCTGGGACACAGGAAGCAGGCAGCACTGCCCCAGGGAAATAAAAATGAAATGTGGACCCAACATTTAGAGGGAAGGAGACACCGTGGCATTCGTGCCTATTGTTTGGCATTTTATGCACCACAAAGTGAGAACTAAATTGTAGGCTTCGCAGCATTGCTGTGAGGGGACAGAACCCCACACTTGCTTATCCCAGGAGATGATAAAAAGAAATAAAAACCCCCATGTTGGTGCCTGATAATGGAAACTTCCTGAAATGGTTTGATCTTCTTTTGTTGTTTCATGGCCAGAACGTTTTGTGTTCTTTTTTTAATTAAAAAAAATTTTTTAAAGATTTATTTATTTTGAGAGAAAGAGACAGAGTGAGCAGGAGTGAGGCGGAGAGAGAAGGAGACACAGAATCCGAAGCAGCTCCAGGCTCTGAGCTGTCAGCACAGAGCCCGACGCGGGGCTCGAACCCACGAACTGTGAGATCATGACCTGAGCCGAAGTCGGACGTTTAACTGACTGAGCCACCCAGGCGCCAGTATTTATTTTTTGAAAGAGAGAGAGAGCAGGGGAGGGGCGGAGAGAGGGGGATAGAGAGACAGAGAATCCCAAGCAGGCTACCCGCTGTCAGCGCAGAGCCTGACACAGGCCTCGAACTCAGGATTCTGAGACTCAGGACCACCTGAGCTGAAATCAAGAGTCAGACGCTTAACAGACTGGGCCCCCCAAGTGCCCGGAACGTTCTGTGTTCTGTCTTCACGTTAATTCATGAACCAGAGAGACAACCTCAGAGCCTGGCCAGAGAGAAGGTTGGCAGGGGGGCTGTCAGGAAATGGCACCCCATGGCTTCCGACAACAGAGAAACAAGAAGTGTTGGGCGGCAGCTGCTGGCATCTGGAGAAGGCAGGAGGTGAGGGGGGCTGGGGTGACAGGGGCAGAGGGGGGGGCAGTGNNNNAAGGGGCCGGGGGGGGGGGGAGTGTGGGCGGAAGGGGAGCAGGTTTGGTGGTGGCAGAGGCGCAGGGCTGGGCTGCAGCCAGAGGGAGGGGCCAGCCAGGGCTGGTGAGCTGCAGCTCCCCCACCCCGCCTGCTCCTGTGTCTGTCTGTCTGTCTGTCTGTCTCTGCCCTGGGCCCCTCTGCTAGGTGAGCTGACTCTCGAGGTGGTGAGCGAACGGCCCCCGGATGGGCCCTTCACAGGGGCCCCGACAGCAGAGGCCTGGTCAGGGGAGCGGCAGGCACACGGGGGNCCAGAGGGACAGGCGGGCACCGGGACGCAGCCTGGGCAGAGGTGCTGAGCCCCGCTCTGCTGGATGAGCCTCTTGAACTGAGGAGACGCGGCCTCGGTGAAGGACGGCTCATCGGGCTAGAAAGGGCCCGTCGACCGCAGAGCAGTCTGTTGCAAGGAGCATTCATGTGCCCCGTCTCTGGGGGGCCGCTGGGCTGCGGGGGGCAGGAGGGGCCGTCTGAGCACAGCAGGCTGGGGCCCGGGACCCCAGTCCCCCCCAGACCCCCGGGTCCCCGTCTGGCCTGGGAGCAAACACCACCGGCTGAGCTTGGCCTCCTAATGTAAGAGGGCTTGCGGGCGGCAGGCAGAGACTGTTCACGACTCAGAGACGTCCGCCCCCTGGGCCCGTGGCCAGGGCTGTGCCCTCCAGCTGCAGACCCTCCCCCTCCCCCCCACCAGCCACGGACACAGCCACTGCCCGGCCCCAGCCCTGACCCGTAAGTCCCCTGGACTGTATGCAGCAGGTGCCGGCTACATGTGCACATACGCACTTTGGGGCGAGGAAGGGGTTGGTGGCTGGCATCAGACTCTCAGGAAGTTTACCCCCCAAATGTTAAAAACTCCCGCTAGACGGTGGCATGGACCGCGGACACACGTGGTCTGTGTGCCCGTTTGCAAGCTGGAAAAGGCTACGTTTATGGTCTGCCTTCAGAGATCTCAGCGTTTGCCCTTGACCGGCTCCGCCACGAACCACTTCCCTCTGATAGGGGCCTATCGACCAGTCGTTAGAAATCCAAACTTTCAAATGCCAGCGGAGGACACAGGGCTGTGTAGGCAACGTGCTAACACAGATCATGTGTTTGACCTGGTGACAGGTACTGGTCACAGCTCTCTGGACAGACAGAGGCAGTGGGGTATACTTATACACATACGAGGACATTTGTCACCAGAAGCAGTGGGGTATACCTGTACACATGAGGACATTTGTCACCAGGCAGCTCTGGTGGCCAAGATGTCCCATGATGCCCCGTGTGCAGGCTGCGATTGGGAAAGCCAGAGCTGTGAGTCTAGGCCAAGCCCACAGGCCAGGAACCGCGAGTGCGGGAGAAGATGGACATCCCGGCTCCCGCGGAGAGCGCAAGCGTTCCTTTCTTCTCCTTAGTCTCTCGCTGCCTTCAGCGGGTTGGGGGAGGCCCACCCCCCGCAGGAGGGAACTCTGCTCCACTGAGCCCCTGCACTCCCTGAGATCCGGAACAGCCTCAGAGACCAGCGCAGAGCCCGTCTCACCAAACACCTGGGCAGCCTCGGGCCCAGTCAACGGCCGCGTAAAACCATCCATCACGCGTAACCCGCCTGAATCATCATTTCCTTTCCTGATGGAACATTCCTCCGTAACTTACCAGTCCAGCCGTCTCCCTCCCTCTGCTCTCCGGGGCGCGCACCCTGGCTGTGGGTGTGTGACGACAGCGCTCCTCTGAAGAGCCCTCAGCCCCTCGGCCCGTCCCCACGCGCCCCGCACGCAGGACTGTGGCCTCCGGGTACTTGGATGTGCCGCAAGCATGGGGAGGTCTCCACTAATCCGCCCGCACCCGTGTAGCAAACAGGAAGACACTATCCCGCGTCTGCGAGAGGCTCCAGTGTCCCCAGCGACGATCGACTTACCCAGAGGGTCAAACCCCTGAAGAGCCGCGTACTTGGCAGACACAACGAGACCCTCTTCCTTCCCGCGTTTCCCCAGCGTCTAGATATTCTAACGGGCTCAGGACAGTGTGATTCTGCAGCAAGGTCTTGGAAAGCATCCAAGTGCTCTATATATAATTTAAAGTTCGGCTCTTAGAAGCAGAGCAGAATTATTTTTAGACGTGGACAAGGACACAAAGACAGCAGGCGGGGGAGGAAGGGCCGCTGAGGCATCCCCGAGTCTGGCAGATGACTGAGGCTTGGTTCCCGGACTTTCCAAACTCCAGGAAGAAGGAGAAGGGACGTGAGGCCTGCGGATGAGGGTGGTGGCTGCGTGGTTGCAGATGAGCTCGCAGCTGTCCCTGTGGTCGGAAAGGAAGGAAATCGCCAAGATGAGGGACAGAGTCAGAGCCTGCAGCCTGGGAAGGGCTGAGGCCCTACGTCCAGCAGCCTGGAGGGAAAAGAACCGTGCCAGCAACATGGGGGGGTGTGCAGAGGCAGACCCTTCCCTGCAGAGCCTCAGGGGGGCCTTCAGACCCTGGCCACCGCCTGGGGCAGCCTGTGACAGACTTGGGCAGGGCCCGCGAAGCCGTCTGAGTCCGTGACCCCCGGACAGTCGTCCTGTGATGTCAGCGTGTGCTGGCATGAGCCGTGAAAGTCGGGGGTATCTTTTAGGCGGTGATGGGGAACTAGCCCTCAGGGCACATCCTGCTGGAGGGAAGCTGTGCAGTCAGTACGGCCCGGAACGTCCCCTCCTATCAGGGATTCTCTTCTAAGGTCACAGCTAAAAAATAAATAAAATATAAAATAAAATAAAATAAAATAAAGCAAAATAAAAGTCTAGTTGAAGGGTTGAACAGAGTACTAAAATCCATGCATTGCAAAAGAGTAAGGAAGGAGAGTTGGCTCCGTGTCCCCACAGTGGCCGGAGAGCTCTGCTTGCTGTGCTCTGACCCACTGAGCAGGGCTCCGAGCGCCGGCACCGGGGGGGTGGGGGGGGGCGGTAATGGGTCGCCCACAGGGAACACGAGTTTGCATACATAGACCTCAGGTTTTGCAAAACCTTGCGGGATCTGACAATTCTCGACCTTATTTTTTTAAATTACCTATCGTGTACTTATTCCCAAACAATACTTGCTCATTGCAGGAAAAGAGAATTCTCACAATAAGCAAAAGGAAACAAAAATATCTAGATCTGTTTACATGTATGTGCACACAGGTGTGCGCGCACACACACACACACACACACACACACACACACACCGGCTCCTGTTGTCTCTCGTGATATATCCTGAGCATATTTCCATGTCAATAAATATTTATCTTCATAATAGTAACAAGTGAAAACTTTAAAAATTTTTTAAAGCATGTGACTCTTTTTTTAATGTTTATTTATTTATTTTGAGAGAGAGAGAGAAAGAGAGAGCAGGAGGGACAGAGAGATTGAGGGAGAGAAAGGGAGAGAGAGAATCCCAAGCAGTCTCTGCACTGTCAGCACAGAGCCCGACGCGGGGCTTGAACTCACGCACTGTGAGATGATGACCTGAGCCAAAATCAAGAGTCTGGGGCTTAACGGACTGAGCCCCCCAGGCGCCCCTCAAGTGTATATTTTTACGATAATTTACTTAACCTGTGGTCATGTTTGGACTCAGTTTATTTCTATTGTTTTCTATATCGCAGACAATTCAACGACAGCTGACCAATCTCTAACTTTATATTTAAAAAATATCAATTATATAAGAAGCTATAAAGGGCTTTTGGCTAAAGTAAACTTCAGTGTGCACCAACTTTTTAAAGCTAGGAGGCTCCAGGAAGGAGTGGGTGATTCCAGAACAGGAACCCGAGGCTGGGGGTACAGGACCTATGGGTGGAGGCTGGCACGGCGCCCCGGCCCGGGAGAGAAGGGCACCCACGGGCCATTGCCCACAGGCCCAGCGTTCCTTTCCTGCGGCCCCTGCCCTGCACAGGCCCAAGGTCAGTCACCCCCAGACTGCAATCATCAGAGCCCTCTGGGGCTTGTTAAAAATAGGCACCCCGTATAGGGGCAGCACTCTGGGCGCACCCCAGCGGGGACCCCAGCGGGTGGTGCGGGAGGAGGGGAGACCAGGTGGCCTGCCTCTGATGAAGGTGGGGCCTAGGGACTCCCCAGTCATTCTGGCCGAGGGGAGGCCTGACCTCCAGCCTCGGCTCTTTTACAATATAGTTTGGATGCTGGAGAGGTAAGCTAGGGGATGGGGTGGGGCCAGGATCAGGCAGCACCTCCCTAAAGGTGTGCACCCCCGTCATTTGGCTGGGGGGGGGCTACAGAAATGGCTTGTTCACGACCGCAGGCTCAGGCACTGGGCCATCCCCACCGCGGACTCTCCATGGGGCGTCTGAGAGCGGTTTGCCTTGGGGTAACCGAGCTCCCGCGCAGGGCTGAGGCCGGCCCCACATCCGAAGCAGGAAACTAACTGGCGCGGAGTTGAGCTCGGTAACACGTCGGCCTGACCCTCACCCGTCACCCAGCACGCCGACAGGGAGGCTGCAGCTCGGGCACTCNAGCCCGGGGAGGGGTCGCTGCGGGGCGGGGAGGCCGGAGGAGGGAGGTCCTGGCCGGCAGACCCTTCATCAGGAAGACAGTTAGTTTCCCGCCGCCACGTTTATTTTTTAAGTTGGGGCTGCGACGGGTTCTCCCGGAAGTCATTGCTTGTCCAGGTCTTGGGGGCAGGGGTCAATCCCCCTCGGGGCGCGACCACCCGG
>NW_027529424.1:11475895-11500131 GCF_008692635.1 Crocuta crocuta | reverse complement strand
AGGAAGCCGGGGCTCCGGGGCGGCAGCAGCCCCCGGGCCGCGGGCTCCAGCCCCCCCACCCCCACCCTGTGGAGGCCGGCTTTGGGGAGGGGGGGACCCCAGCCTGGGGCCCGCGGACACCCGAAGGGAGTGTTTGTATTTAAAGGAGGGGTGGCCTGGCCACGCCCGGGCCCCTGGCGCTGGGTGCACGTGGGGCCGCAGGGGCTCCCGGACGGTGGGGTTTCCTGAGCCGGGTCACTCCGGGGACGGGGCAGGCCGGCCGCCAGAAAGTGGGTCACACGCGTCCTCGGAGCCTGGAGGTGGCCCGCGCTGGAGGCGCCAGCCCGGCCGGGGTTGGGGTTTGTTTTCCCCGCTCTTCCTGCCTGGCTTCCACGCGTGTCTCGGCCACACCAGGTGGAAGGATGCTGGCGNGCCTGTCAAGCACGTGCGCCTGGAGCCCTGGGCCGGCAGCTTCGGAGGCTTCCTGGGCGACTCGGGCCCCGCAGGGCGCACTCCCGCCTGGCAGGACAGGAACCGGCTTTAAACCACAGCTGCAGGGCCGCCGTTTCAGTTATTTTACAACGAACATTTTGTGTCTGTTGAAAAAAAAATGTATAGGCCTTGTCTTGAAGTTCATGCGAATAGTCAATCTCTTGCTTTAGTACTTGGAGGTCTGATTGAGCGTCTGGATGTGTTACTGTCTGAGAAAGCTCCCCAGGCGCGAGCTCCGGTGGCAGCAGCAGCAGATTTTCAGACCCTTAGAGAAGGTTGTTCCTAGAGAGATTGTCTTAGGCGCTCTGTCCTTTGCCTGTTTCGTCTTGATTCCGGGTTCTGTCAGCACTTGATTTTCCCTGAGATAGGAGAATTCTGCTCACAGCTAACCGTCCGGGAGAGCACTCGCAAGCCTTAAGTTCAAGGTAGTTTTCTTTCTTTTTTTAAAAAATTTTTTATGTTTATTTATTTTTGAGAGAGGCAGAGACAGAGCGCAAGCAGGGGAGGGGCAGAGAGAGGGAGACACAGAATCTGAAGCAGGCCCCAGCCTCCGAGCTGTCAGCACAGAGCCCAGAGCCCGATGCGGGGTTCAAACTCACAGACTGAGAGATCGTGACCTGAGTCGGATGCTCAACCGGCTGAGCCACCCAGGTGCCCCACGAGGTAGTTTCCTGATCTGACGTGAAATGGCGGTCAGGTTCCATGCGGAGATGACCATGGCTACTATTTTGGGGGCACGTTTTGGGTACCGGGAGTGCTACGGCCCCCGTTTCCAGGCCTGATTACATCACTTCAAGATACGTACGCCTTTATTTCCGAGGTGGGGAGAAGGTCCTACAAACCTGTGAGCAGCTTAGTTCAGGTTACGTGGCTTCTGTGTGGCTGTGGGCAGGATTTAAAGAACTCCTGTGAGGCCTCAATCCCCACTACTTCCCAGTAGGCCGTGGTCTCCAGGGGCCTCTCTTTGGTAAGGTTGTAAAGTAAGTCCAAGTTCATGCTCCAAGGTGGGCAAAGCCCAGCTTGCTCAAAGTTATACAGATGATTCTTTTTTAATTTTTTTTTAACGTTTTATTTATTTCTGAGGGAGACAGTGTGAGCAGGGGAGGGGCAGAGAGAGAGGGAGACACAGAATGTGAAACAGGCTCCAGGCTCTGAGCTGTCAGCACAGAGCCCGACGCGGGGCTCGAACCCGCGAACCATGAGATCATGACCTGAGCCGAAGCCGGACGCTTCACCGACTGAGCCACCCAGGCGCCCCTGTACAGATGATTCTTAAACAGCTTTGTGAGTGGAGCAGAAAACGCCTCTTTACCGTGAGAGCACTGGGGTAGCCGGAGGAATCCCACATCGATGCCAGAGTGACGGAGTGTGTTGTTTTCCAGTCGAGTTTAGCGTCATTCTTTAGGAAAATAAAAATAAAGAAAAAAATCCTCCCATCTGTATGCCCCCGCCCCGCCCATTAAGGAAGACTGTTTCTAGACCTTACTGTCTTTCTCCTTCTGGGTTTCTTCTGTTGTCGTGAGGAATGTCTGCAAGTTTAAACGGATTTTCCACGGTGCTGGACGGACAGCCTTCCCATGACTAAGCGGCCACCCTCCAGCGAGGTTGTGTCACACAGCGAAGGTGATTCACTGTGGGCGCTGCAGGGCCGGATGCAGCCGAGAAAGCGCAGGGACCCAGGGCAGCGAGGCTGGGAAGGTTGAGTCCTCTTTGGCCCGAGGCAGAGCAGACACAGTCCAGTCTCCAGAGAGCCCCCCCTCCAGCAGCCTTTCCAGGGTCAGCAAGAATCTCCGCAGTGTGAGTGACTACCGTCCGGGCCTGACACAGGGACCAGGGGGCTTTGCAGGCGTGGGTGCAGAGGGGAGGGAAGGTGGGGACCCACGTGTCTCTACAAGCTGCATTTCTGGGGGGGCCAGCACAGGGGGCGGCACCCCCCCCCCCCACAAAGGCCCTGTGGGCCACTCCCTGTCATAAAAGGCCGGGTGACTGGAGTTCTGGAGTTCGGTCTCCCTTTTCCCATTAGGTCATTTCGATGACTTGAACCTTGGCTAATGCAAAGCACTCTATCTGCGGAGCGGTGTCTGGGAACGGCTAAGGCCTCAATGATTTGGACTTCAGCACCGTAGTCAGAGCCGCGAGGCGCTGGTCTCGGGCCTGGGCATGAGGGTGGCTCCGCTGCTGAACGAGAAGCTTGCACACCGCCCGGGGGCCCCGTGCGGGTGGGTTCCTGCGAGCCCAGCCTGACGCAGAGGGAGCGGGGCCGGTGGGCGCCTTGTCTCCAAGGGCTCTGGGGGCCCGTCCTGTCCTGGAACTCTGTGCACGTACGTTCTGTAACAGGGTTTTATTCCGACGTAAAATGTAATAACTTAGCAAAAACTGTTGCATCGGGGAGGCAGTGTGTTAAAATTATAGCACTAACCGGTGAGCGCCGTGGGCAATCAGCCATTGCATCCTTGTCTGTAACGCACACGCACCGAGTGGCACGCCCAGTGACTTCGAAGTTAGACACTTTGTCATCTTTCAGAAAAACGCAAACCCGGGTTATGGGAAACAAAGAGTTTTGGCTCAGAACTGACACGTTTCACCAGGGAGATGCCGGGGCCCACGGGGCGCCAGCCAGAGGTGGACTTTGTAGGTAGAGGGTTTGGCCTCAGGTAGGAGCCCATCTGCCTGGCAGGAAGGAAGGCAGAGCCAGGCGCAGGGTGGAAGCAGGTGCTCCTGACGACAGGTACATAGTGTCTGGGAAAGGGTGGATCAGAAGTGGGTAGAAAGTAGAGCTGAGCAGTAGAAGCAGGGCTTCGCCCCAAGCCCATTACAAAGGTCACTGTGGGGGCGCCTGGGTGGCTTAGTCGGTTAAGCGTCCGACTTTCGCTTAGGTCATGATCTCGCGGTTCGTGGGTTCGAGCCCCGCGTCGGGCTCTGTGCTGACTGCCAGCTCGGAGCCTGGAGCCTGTTTCAGCCTGTGACTCCCTCTCTCTCTGACCCTCCCCTGCTCACGCTGTCTCTCTCTCTCTCTCTCCTAGAAATAAATAAAACATTTAAAAAAAAAAAACTTAAAAAAAAAACAACAAAAAAAAACAAAAAAAAACAAAGGTCACTGTGTAGCCACCGCTTTACAGAAGAGAAAACAGGGGCTCAGCTGGGTAAGTGCCTGACTTCGGCTCAAGTCACGATCTCGGGGTTCATGGGTGCAGCCCCAGGTCGGGCCCTGTGCTGACAGCTCGGAGCCTGGAGCTGCTTCGGATTCTGTCTCCCTCTCTCTCTCTCTGCCCCACCCCTGCTTGTGCTCTTTCTCTCAAAAATATAAACATTTTTAAAAATTTTTAAAAAACAAAAAGGAAAAGAAATAGAAGAAATTAATTGTAAATGTATATTTTATTCAACCTTGTATTTCAATCCATCATGAATATAAAGACCATTAATAGGACATTTCACAGCCTTTTCTTTTTTCTGTGCTGAGCCTTGAAATGTACTCTGTCGTCTGACAGGTGCATCTCAGCGTAGCCCGGGGCCGCCCAGGGATGACGGGGCTTCAGCCCCTGCGGAGGCCATGGCGGCTTGGATTCAAGCCCCCCTGAGCATCTGTGTTGAAGCTCGGATGGTGTGCAGGGGTCGGGTGGCTGTGGTCTCGGTGTCCGTGGGGGACACGGCGTGTGGCTGGCGTGGGGTGCCTGTGGCCTGTGGTCGGCCTCTCCCTCCCCCCACCGGGAACCGTGTATCCGCTTCGCGGGTACTGCCCGCAGCCCGGGACCCTGACCACACGCTCAGTGACGTCGGGCACCGGAGCCCGGCAAGGGGAAGAGGCCCCCTCCGTGTGCCCCGGACGGACGCATACAGGCAGGTCACGTCCCCCTCGGGCGGGACGGTTCAGGCAGGACTCGCGGGTTCGGCTGGCACAGGACGCGGAGGAGGGCGCGTGCCGGGGTTCTCCTTACACCCCCCTGCCCTCTGCCACCGACAGTATTCAAGGGGGCTTCACGGAGAACCCTGGGAGCAGGAGCAAGTTCAAGTTTGTTTCCTGACACGCCGCCGGCTGCTTCCTACGGAGACGCGTGCACTCAGACGCCAGGAAGAGGGCCCGGGACTCTAGAGTTCGGAAGGGACGTTAAGTAGGGACGAACAGCGAGGGAGTGGTGACCTGGGGAAAGTCGCTCCGGGGCCGTTAAGAGGGTTAAGGGGACTGATTATCCCCCTCCGATCACGTGGGAAGCAAAGTGAGCCGCTTATTTTCNCGCTCAGTGACGTCGGGCACCGGAGCCCGGCAAGGGGAAGAGGCCCCCTCCGTGTGCCCCGGACGGACGCATACAGGCAGGTCACGTCCCCCTCGGGCGGGACGGTTCAGGCAGGACTCGCGGGTTCGGCTGGCACAGGACGCGGAGGAGGGCGCGTGCCGGGGTTCTCCTTACACCCCCCTGCCCTCTGCCACCGACAGTATTCAAGGGGGCTTCACGGAGAACCCTGGGAGCAGGAGCAAGTTCAAGTTTGTTTCCTGACACGCCGCCGGCTGCTTCCTACGGAGACGCGTGCACTCAGACGCCAGGAAGAGGGCCCGGGACTCTAGAGTTCGGAAGGGACGTTAAGTAGGGACGAACAGCGAGGGAGTGGTGACCTGGGGAAAGTCGCTCCGGGCCGTTAAGAGGGTTAAGGGGACTGATTATCCCCCTCTGATCACGTGGGAAGCAAAGTGAGCCGCTTATTTTGCTAGAATCAACATGTCCCTTGCTGCTGCTTGCAGATGACTTGAAGTTTCTTTTCTTTTTCTTTTCATAAAGTTTATTTATTTATTTCTGAGACAGACAGAGCGTGAGCAGGGGAGGGTCAGAGAGACAGGGAGACACAGAATCCGAAGCAGCTCCAGGCTCTGAGCTGTCAGCGCAGAGCCCGATGCGGGTTCGAACCCGGGAACCGCGAGGTCATGACCTGCGCTGAAACCGACGGAGCCCCCAGGCGCCCCAAGATTACTCGCAGCTTAGACGTCGTCAGAGCAGACCTCAGGAAGCATTTGGAAACAGATCCCCGGCGCTCGCTGACCTCAAGGAAGGAGTGATCTTTTTTTTTAATTTCATTAAACTCTTTACTTTTTAAAAATTTTTGAAGTTTTTGTTTTAATTCCAGCGTACGATATGATAACTGTCAGCAGTTCCTCTTTTTAATTTATTTTCTTTAAACATTTCAGTTAAGGAAGGAACGATCTTGAACAGACGCTGTACCCGCACGGTGCTTTGGTAGGAAGCCGTGGACGCGTCCGAGCCCAGAGAACAGCTTACGGGTCTGGTCGCTCTGCTGCGTCACGCGTTTCCCAGCTCGCTGCCCCTCGTGGTTTCAGGGCTTGCTCTTTGGTGGTTCCCATAAGTGACTCCGCGTTCCCTGAAGGCAGGTTTACATTTTTGCCAATGAGGAGACCACTGTCCAAGTATGAAGGTTGAGTTGGCGGGAGGATCACATTCCCATGATAGTAATTAGGAAAGTTGTTTTAATGTCCAGATGTGGCTGCTGAAAGGAAAGTGAAAGCGCAGGGGCGGAGCCCTGGGGGGGCGGTGCCCTGTGAGGGAGGCCTTGGGGAGCAGGGGTGTCTTTTGCCCTCCAGGGCCCCCTCCCTGGAAGGCGTCCACCTGCTGGGCCAGGCCCCGCCCTCGCCATGCGGACTAACCCGCAGGCCCCGCCCCCAGCAGTTAAACAGGAATCGGGGCCCAGGGGACATTCTGGTCCCTGGAGCTGGGGACTCCAGTGCACAGACTTGCCACCGGGGACTCTGCACCAGCTTCAAGTCTGACTGAGGCTAAGGCTTACCCTCCAGCCGTGCCCTTCGTTAATATCGTTCCCTTGGCTTCTCACTTCCTGTGCCCTGAGCCTGACCTCCTCATCCCCCCGGGGGGGCTCCGGGCCCTACAGACTTCCTAGGAGCATCCACGCTGCCTCCTGGCTATTAGCTACAGGCAGGCGCCTCCCCAGGCCCCAGGAGTGCTAGCTCCCAGCCGTGCTGGCGGCCAGCCGGCTAGACTCAGTTACTCACTTGCACATGAGTTAAAGCCCAGTGAGCCTTGGGGAGGGTTTTCAGGACACACCAGCGGGGACCACTCTCCATCACTGGTGCCTGTACGCTCTTTCTGTCTCAAAATAGGTAAATTTATTTATTTATTTAAAATGTTTATTACTTTATTTTGAGAGAGAGAGAGTGAGTTGGGGTGGGACAGAGACAGAGACAGAGAGGGANACGCTCTTTCTGTCTCAAAATAGGTAAATTTATTTATTTATTTAAAATGTTTATTACTTTATTTTGAGAGAGAGAGAGTTGGGGTGGGACAGAGACAGAGACAGAGAGGGTGAAAGAATCCCAGGAAGGGTCCTCACTGACAGCGCAGAGCCCCATGTGGGGCTCGAACTCATGAACCGTGAGATCATGACCTGAGTCCAAAGCAAGAGTCGGACGCTTAACCGACTGAGCCCCCCAGGCGCCCCATAATCTTTTAACGAGAAGAACGCATTTATAAATTTCCTGTGTCGTAACTAACCAAAGACAAAAAGCTGTTTTAGTCACCTGGCCGTGGTGTGGATCAGGTTGCAGGGACGCGGCGGGGTTTGGGGCAAACGTGGGGAGAATTGTGAGTTTCAAGGGCAGGGGCCGTCGCGGCGCCGTGTCTGGTGTGAGCAGCAGGCAGGGGCGTGTGGGGCGAGGCAGGGGCGTGCGGGCCCAGGTGTCGTCTTGACGCAGAGTTGGAGGGGCTCCAGACACAAACAGCTGTTACTCGGCAGGTCGTCTGAGGTTCAGGCAGGAAGGGGTGTAACTACCAGATGTGCCCCTGTCCACGGATGTAGCTCTCACGCGGGCATTCAACGTGGACTTATTTCTAAGGTCGGGGCCCCAAGCTCGTCCAGCCGCGTGACCATTGTAGCCTTTCGAACTGTCGCCTTCGGGAGCCGACAGCCGAACTCCCGGCTCTCAGACGTGGCTCAGAAGTGACCGCTGCTACCCTCCTTCTGAGCGGGCTTGCCCTCAGGTGCATACGGATTTCGCCTCCGTGTCCCTTACGCTCCTGGGACCCAGGGCGCCGTCCGTGTGTTTGTTACCAGGAGTGGCCTTTCCTCGTGGCCCGTGTTGGAGGCGGGTTGCAAGGGCCGGCTGTCCGGGGGCCGGCCGGGGGCCGGTGCTGACTGTCCCCGCCCGGTGAACACGGGGCTTTGCAGGGGTGCAGTGCTGACCGTTCACCCCGCTGTCCACATCGCGCCCCGGCCCGGACGGGCCCTCGAAGGCGGGGCTCCCGTGGAGGGTGGTAGCGGTCGGGGTGCAGCGAGAACACGGCCGTGCTGCACAAGCTGCTTTTAACTCCCTTCAAGTGTTGTCCTCTGCAGGGTGCGGAACGTGCCCCAGACCTGTCTCGAGCAGGTATTATTCGTGGTTTTTCTTTTCATAAACAGCATGACTTTTTTTGAACTTGAGGCCATTGACGGAGACGTTATTTACACCGCCAGCGGCTAAGGAAAGAAGGGTTTTTCCCTCCTTAAATCCCAGAAGTGACTTTTGTCCGTATTAATTTGAATTTGTCCAACTCCTGATGAACCGTGGTCCCTCTGGTGCCTTGTGGATGGGCCGGTGTCCCGCGTCTGTCTGCGGTGACCGTCAGGGCGCCCCGGGCTCTCGGACAGTGATGCCCGCTGGCTGTGCGCCCTCAGTGCGCCCGGCTGGCTGACCCCGGCCCCGGAGGCGCGCACCAGGCCCGTCGTCCGTGTGAGGACCCTGCGCCTGGGCACGCCGGCCACCCGCGGTCTCGGCGCCAGAATCGCCCCAGTGCGGTCACTAACCGTGTCCCTGTTCCTTCCGCAGGTATGAACGCCGCTGTCCGCGCTGTGGTGCGCATGGGAATATACGTGGGGGCCAAGGTGTACTTTATCTACGAGGTCAGTGCTGCGTCTCCCTCCCGCTTGCCCTGACTCGGGGTCCCGCGCCTCACGCCTGCCCGGGCGCTGCCGGCCCAGCAGGAGATGCCAGGTGGCCACGGGCTCGCTCAGGCCAGAGCAGGGCCCCGTGTGCCCGGGGCGGGGGGGGCACTCCTGGTCTGGGCGCAGGTCTGTGAGATTTGTGCCCGGGAGTGGGGGGCTGGGGGAGGGCACATGGGGCGCAAAATGCCACATCTTGTCCACCTGCTGATCCCGTGGATTACGGTATTTATCTGCACCTCCTTCCTCATGGAAGTGATCTGTCCCTGTGCTGTGCGTAGTTGAATTAACATTAAGATAAATGGGAGAAAGGCCACGTTGAGCTTTGCGTCATCGCCGTGAAATCCAGACCACCCCCCTGACAACCTTTGTGTATCCGCTTCGTTCATACGAGGAGCCTGAAACATGCCGGCGGCCGTGGGCCGTGATGTCCCGCTTTCCGGGGGCCGACCACTTAGAAGTAAGCGGGGTTTGGAGGGGAGGTGCCCGGATAGTTTGGACCAGGCTGTTTATTTCAAAAACTATTGGGGAAAAATAATTTCTATTTAGTTTGTAAATTTATGAAAGTTAACAAAGCTGAAATCATGGAAAGAAGAGAGTATGTTCCTATCTTATTTGGATTCTTCCCAGGACTGTTTGTGAAAGTCTGGAAGGAGATCTGCATGTTACAATAACTACAGCAAATAGGGGCGCCTGGGGGCTCAGTCGGGTGAGCGTCCGACTTCAGGCCAGGCCGTGATCTCACCGTTTGTGAGTTCAAGCCCCACGTCAGGCTCTGTGCTGACAGCTTGGAGTCTGGAGCCTGTTTTGGATTCTGCGTCTCCCTCTCTGTCTCTCTCTGCTCCTCCCCTGCTCACATACACACACTCTCTCTCTCTCTCTCTCTCTCTCAAATAAATAAACATCAAGAAAATTTTTTAGAATCTAGAACAAATACTTTTCATGCAGTGTCTTCCGCCACAGCTACACCCACTGCTTCAGGGGTCTCACACTACGTGACCCCCTGTTTGGGGGCTCGTTCCTCTCCCGCACAGCTGAACCACGCAGGTCACGCCCCACCTTTCAGCTGTCCTTCACGCCGGGTGTGAAGCCGAGGGGTGTTTTCTGGGATCAGTACGACCCCAGCACAGGGCGCCGGCCGCATGGCCCTTACGGGGGCCTCGGCGTGTTTCGCCAGAGTGGCTTCTGAATCCGGCTGCAGGCCCCGACCTCCCTGCCCCAGAGCTGGCCTGGGCCCTCCTCCTGGGAAGCGGCTGCCCACAAGCCTTTGCTCGCGGGGCTGGAGAACACGTGTGTGCTGTTTGCCGGAAAGGTGTTTTCTTCGCCCCGTTCTTTGCTTTGCTTTTCTGAGCTGCGGCTCTGAGTCTGGGTTTGCGTCTGTCCGATTTGAGTGCTGTGCAAAGGTCGGGCCGATCCGGTGTTTCCAGACTGTTGTCTGGGCCTCTCCGGGGTCACGTCGCTGCTGTGAGTTGCGGCCCCGGGCGAGCGCTGGTGCGGACAGAGCGCGTCCCCACCGAAGGGCTTTAGTCTGGGACACTTGTCCCCGCGCGTGTTCTTCTGCGGGAGCCTGCGAGCTGCACGCATCCCCTCAGCCTTTTCCTTTGCTTCCATCTCACTCCGGGAGGGGCTTGAGCAGGACCCCCCAGCGGTCCCCCAGCGGGGCTTTGTGGGGCGGGGCGGCCTCGGCCAGCTTCCCCTCCTGTCACTAACAGGGGGTTTTCCGATTCGCTGCGGACTATCCTGCCTGGACCGCGGCGTCCAGCACAGGCCCCACGGGGTTTGTCCCCTCGCTGGGGACACTGGCCGTTCTCCCGGCCCCAGCTCGGTCACAGCGGCACTGGGTCTCCACGGTGACTGCGGGTGCCGGAGGGAGGGGAAGGAAGTCACTTCTGTTATTTCCGTTGAAGAAACTCTTTCGAAAAAGAGAGTTTGCTTTGTCTGTGTCTTTTCGTCCCTGGCAGATCCGGGAGAAAGCTCCGGTCCCCCACCCAGCCAGGGACGGGGAGGGGACCTTCCCCAGGGCTTCATCACAGTCCCGTTATCGGGGCTCCTGGCCTGCGGTGTGTGGGGACCCGGGATAGCGCTCAGCTCCCTGCCCCGCCCCGAGCAGCGCCCGCACGGGGTTAGTTACCTGGCCCTGAATGTGCACAGTGCGGAGGTCAGGAGACCCTGCGTTAGGCCGAGGACCCGCTGTGCAGCTGGCGTGCGGGCGGGGGGTCGGCCTGGCGGCCACGTGCATGCTGACTCGCTGGGTGTGGAGACTGACCTTAATCCTTCCCAGATTTAAGAGTTTTGTCGTGTTTCTGTTTGTTCTCAGTGGCCCTGAGACCTGGGGGCCGTCAGGTCAGATGTTACGGATACTTGGGTGAGATCTCGACCCCCCCGGCTGAGGACCCTGTCCTTCAGGGAGGACCCGTGTGCAGGGCGCTGTGGCAGTAACTGGTTGGCTGTGCTCCGCGCCTCGGGAGGAAGGTGCTGGGGGAGAGCGGAGCGCGGGGTCTGTGGCTCGGCCCCGAACGGCCGGCCCGTGGGTCCCAGCGACGGGGGGCTGACGAGGGCAGCCTGGAGGGGCCTCCTTGGAACTGAAGTCATCTGCCTGGAGAAGACACCGTGCTTCTCTCGACACCCTCCCCTCGCCCCCTTAAGAGGAATTCTAGGGGTCAGGCCTGTCCTTTGTGTCCCCGTGGGGGGCAGTCCTGGGCTCACTCAAAACCAGGCCCTTGGACTTCGCACTGCGAACTGATAGCGTCTCATGAAGGGAGTCAGTGTGGTTCACGTCACAGACGTAAACCTCGCTGTGTCTGAAATCCAGACGAGTCTACAATCTGCTGGGGTTTTCTCACTCATTTGGGCAGCAAAACACTCGTCCTTACCCACCCACCAAGGGTGACCGTCCCCAGGACGGGGCAGGGGGCGCCCACCGGCCAGGACCACGCCCTTCCCACAGTCGTGACGGAACCCCTGCTGGGCACGGCCGTCGATCGGACTCGGGTTTAGAAGACATTTGGTTTCTTTTTTAAAACCTCCTCCGGCAATCAGTCTGCCCAACGTGCTTGTCGGCGTGTGGCCCCCTCTCCACGCTGGCGGGGGGCACTTTCCAGGTTACCTAGCAGTCTGGACAGTGAGACGGGTTCGTGTTATGTAAAGCAAGGCTTTCTGGGGTTTTCCCCGTGGCAGAAGGTTCGTGGGAGACGTGTTGACGGGAAAGCGCTGGCACTGGGCTGCTCTGGCACCAGGCTGCTCTGGCACCGGGCTGCTCTGTCTGGCTGTAAGTCGGGGCCAGGAGCGCGTGCTCTGTGCGCTGAGCCCTGGGCCCCTGTCTGGGGAGGAGGGGCGGGCGGTGGGTTAACCCGTTCTTTCCACCTGGTGAGCCAGCTGTTGAGTTTCCCTTTTCCTTCTAGGCTGAGGTGTTTCCTTACAAACCTGCAGGTGGCTTGGGCTGTCTGGGGACGGTGATGGCAAACGCGTCACCTGGTTTTACAGGACGGGGCTCAGGAGGCGGCCCCGGCTTGAGGAGGACCAGGGCCGAGGAGCGCCCTTCAGTCCTCTGCTCCTCCCATCTCGGTTGCTGGAAACGGGAGGCTAGTTCTGTCTCATGGAATCTGCGGGCTCAAAAGCCTATTAGCTGAAGGTTTTCTGCAGATTTACAGAAATTATAGCTCTTTTTTAAAATATTTTTATTTATTTCTAGGAGAGAGAGAGAGACAGCGCGAGCAGGGGAGGGTCAGAGAGAGAGGGAGTCACAGACTGAAACAGGCTCCAGGCTCTGAGCTGGCAGTCAGCACAGAGCCCGACGCGGGGCTCGAACCCATGAACCGCGAGATCATGACCTAAGCGAAAGTCGGACGCTTAACCGACTAAGCCACCCAGGCGCCCTGAGAAATTATAGCTCTTTAAACATGACTCACTTAAAAGTCTTTCCTCTTTTTTATCTATTTATTTTACATAGAGAGAGGGTGAGCTGGGGAGGGGCAGAGGGAGAGAGAATCCCAGGCAGGCTCCACGCTCAGCACACAGCCCGACGTGGGGCTCGATCCCACGACCCTGGGATCATGACCTGAGCCGAAACCAAGAGCTGGACGCTCCGTGGACTGAGCCCCCGGCGCCCAGAGCCTTTCTTCTCTGAGATCACGCTAACCAGTTGGGCGGCACGCAGACTTGGAACTCTCCGAGGGCCCCTCTCCCGTCTTCCGAACCTCGGAAAAGGCAGGAATAACGCCGTCACATCAGCAGCCGATCTTCTCGTTAAAAGCACGCGTCTCCATGCGGTTGTCAGGCGTCCTGGGAAAGGGGCCTCGGCCCAGGTCAGCCGCCGCCTGCGGCCGCGGGTGGAGGCCTGAGTGGCTTTCTCTCCAGGCTGGGCCCCCGTCAGAGCAGACCTAACACCCCGATAAACCCACGGACTTAACACCCTGATAAACCCGCGTTAATCTGTCTGTTCATAGATTGGGACCCTTTTCCCCTTCGGAACAGAACCCCGTTTGCCACGGGGCACCTACTTCAGAGGAGCTGCCTCTTTCACAGTCTCTAAGCAAGAAAAGTCCTGCTCGGGGCAGAGACACGAAAGCCACCCAACCCCCCGCTTTCCCGGCCGAGGCCGCACAGTGCCGTCCCGCCCGCCCTCTGGCGTCCCCGGCTGTGCTGGGCGGGGCGGCCCCTGCTCCCGATGGGCGAACGGCCCAGGATGCCGCTGTGACTTTTGGGGGTGTGCTGGGTTGTCCCCCCTGCTCTGATGATCTGCCCCGCCCCACCCCTGCCCCCTCCCCAGGTTCCGGGAAGGGCAGGCAGGGTGACCGGAACCACACCGTCTCTTCTCCGTGAGGTTTGACACCTAACTGTTTCTACATTTTAACTTCCTTCCAGTCAAACTACTCACCCACAAAGTGTCGTCGTCGTAGGATTGCCCGAGCGCGCAGTTAAGCGTGTGTCCGTGTGCCGCTGACGCGGGGGGTTGCTGCCCAGCGCGAGCAGGCCCGGCCCTTCCACACGTTTGCTGGGTTGGGTGATGTGCAAAGGACCTGTGGCCAGCGTGCTCCTGGACGGCGAGAGCTCACAGCCACAGCACCGCGCGTGGCCTCCCGCGGAGTGCCCGCTCCGTGACCCGTCCTCAGACCGTCCACACGCTGCTCCTGCAGAAGACTCGCCCGGGTTACCAGTTCAGTGTTCTAATCCCAAAAACATGCTCTCCTTCCGGCCCTCCGCCCTGCCCTGTGTTGTCACCTAGGGGCCGTGTTACCTGACCTGGCGGATGCGGACTGCTGCAGCTGTGGGTTTTGTGACTTGCCTGGGACTCTATTACCCGCCGTGGCGTGGAGAAATCCGAGCGCCGGAGGGCTGGTCTCGCCACTGGTTCGTCAGGTCTCCACAGGCACCCAGCGCGGGCTCCGCTGAGGGCTGACCTGTTCCCACCTACCGCAGCGTCTGACCGCAGCTCGTGGGGACACGCGCAGAGACCACCCAGGGGCATCGTGCCTGAGGTCACGGCCCGCTTGAGCAGGGGGCGCCCCGGCTCGCTCGGCTGGAGCCGCTGGGCCCCGAGACCCTGGTGAGGGTGGGCGTGGGTGGGCCCGCGTCACCCGAGGGTCCGCCCAGAGTTTCCTTAGCAAAGTAGAGCCGGAATTCCTGACCCTGGAAAGGCACCGACCTGGGGACCCTGCCGCCTCTTCGTCACGCCCACCTGGCTGTGCAGGACGGCGTTTCCCGACTCCAAGCCCTCGGGCGGTTGGGATCCCACCTCCTCCTACGTGCTTGCCGTCAGGCTCAGTCGGGGAAATGCTTTCGTCTGTTAAGGCACAAACTGGGAAAACCAAAATACATCTTTCCTGCAGCAAAACGCCGGGAGAGCTCTCCAGTGTGGGTGCTCACGACATCTAGAAAATACCTCGGGGTTCGTGGTCTTTGCCAGATGGTTTCCGCTGGCAGTCGGGATGTTTGCCTCTCCAACAGCGAGTTGTTGACCGAGTGATGCTGGAAGTCAGGTTCGGAAGGCGCGCCGTGCCGTCGAGAAGACAGGTGGACGCCTCGAACATGACTGTGCTACCGGAAGAAGCGGACTTGGCCAAAGCACAGCATCCGATTTCCCTCTGGGTCTTTAATTTATAAAAAACAAAAAACTGCATAGAATGAGGTCTCTAATAAAGCCGCCCACGACAGACTGGCTCTGAGTTGACATAGAACCGATTTAACAGGTGCCTAAAAATGCAGGTCAGCGTGACCTCTGGGGGCAGCACGGGTCCCTGCCCGGGATTGGGGCCCTGGCTTCCTTGCACATGGCTCAGAACAGTTCCAGGCAAGAAGTTACTAATTTCAGAGTCTGGGGCACCTTCTGAGAGGTCACCAAACGCCCCCACGTGAAGACCCCTGTGGGATGTTGCAGTTGGTGCGGCCCCTGAGGGTCTCTGGCTCGTCACCGTGCAAAGTAGGGTCAACAAGGCAGGGAGCGTTACTCTGGGTTAAAGATTAAGCGCGGTTTTTACAGGTTTAATGTGCTTTTATTCCTCTGTGAGTCACAGAACTGGCTCTGAAGTCAAATTCCAAAGAGGATTTTAGAAAATATTTTGGGCTCTTGGCTGTTCTGGAATATGTGTTCAGACCTCCAGAGAGACCTCAATAGAAAGCAGCTCCGAACTTGTACATCATAGTAGGTTTGAGTAGAATCAGCCTTCTGGATTTAGTAACGTCTTCCTCGCAAGCGAAAGATGGCTTAAAGCGACGGTCGGGGATCTTTGCGTGCGCCTTGAGCTCGGATCCTGCCCGTCCCTTCCTGTGGCTGCGGGCTCTCCCGTAGGCAGCTCCACTGCGTGAAATAAACGGTCTTCGGAGAATGTTCTACGTTTCCAAATACGTGTTGTCTTGTCGGAGGATTTCCCACGTTCCTGCGCGAGGAGCAGAGGATCGACACGTGTTACTGAGCTGCGTTTAGTGCGGAGCAGCAGGGACAGAGGTGGAGGGGACTTTTGCGTTCCTCGCAGAGGTGTCTGGCGGGCCGGGAACGGTAGGAAGGGCTGGTCTGGGCAGCACGAGTTGTCAGAACATTCTAGGGGTCGGTGCTGACGGCCCTTGGCAAGCTGGGGACCCTTCCCCGGCCTCCGCATCCTTGCGTCCGGGGCCCCCTTCCCCTCGGTGTCCCTGGTGCCCTCACGACCGCGGGAGCCGAAGTGACTCCTCCGGCGGCCGGAGGAGGGGGGGGTTCGCTTTCCGGTTTTGCCGAGTGGTTAGCGCGTGTCACCCTGCTGTGCCCGGACGGCCCTGCCTTACACCCGCCGTTCTGGCCTCGTCAGTGATATTTTCCCTCATCGTCAGACCCGCACGGGTTTGGGGGGGTGAAACGTGGCGCAGGCGTTGGGTCGGCTCAGCGCGGTGGCCGAGGCGAGCGCGGGCCGCTCACGTGCCGTGTGCCTACGTCCCGAGAACCGAACTCGGAGAGTCGGCACCGCCACGGGCCGTCGAGCTCCGTTCCCGTGTCTGAGGATCGGCGCGTCGTGCGGTGACGGGGCTGGAGTTGTCGGGAGAGCCGGGGAGCTCGCGGAGCTGGGGGAGGCGGCCCTGACCGGAGGCCCCCCCGCGCCCCCTGCCTACCCTCCGTCTGTCGTCCGTCCGTCCGCCCGCCGTCCAGCTGTCCTCCTCTCTGCCTCTGTTCTCTGTGCTGCGCGAGGGCCCTGGGCGTCCCTCAGAGGCCGGCAGGCCTGCCCGTGCGTCTGGCCCCGGGCAGCGTGTGTGGTCAGCGGCTCCCACACCGGGCGCTGCGGAGCTCACGCTTCTCAGGAGCCCCCCCTTCCAGAGGCCGGGCCTGGCTCCCGTCACACCCCGCTTACCACCTCCCCTCCCCAGTGACAGCCTCAGCGGCCCCATACCTTACATGGATGGGCTGAAACCGCACACCCTGTGGGCTTTGTCGCTGCCCTGTGAAGACGTGGGCCCGTCCGGGGCGGGGCAGGGGGGCTGCGGGGAGCCTGAGCCCGAGGGTCACGTCCTTGGTACTGGGGCGCGGGGAGGCCGCCAGCTCCAGGAGGAGCCTGCTCCCGGCTTCTCTGCTTCAGTCCATTCCATCTGTCTCTCTGCCGATCATCACAGAACACCAGACTGTGAGAAGCGTACGGGTGTGTGTGCATTTACATGTTCACGTGCTGTATGGTGTAACATACTATGTAACTGTAATACGCATGTACAGCATGTGTTTCATGTAATATATAGCATATGTATTTGCTATATTTATAATTGTAATTATATTGATATTTTGCATGCATATATGGTTATATATTATATACAGTAAATGTATGGTTATGTATTATAGACAATCTATTACATGTTATATGGTTACATATTACATACAATATAGTACACGTTACATACAACGTAAATCTATACAACATATGAAAAATTTATACAGACAGGTGTGTGTTGATAGCCTGGGGTTATGTGTGTGACAAATGGGAAAGAGAGAAGTGGTCTGGAGTGAAATAGAACAGAGAGAGGTTGAGAGCAGGTTCATTCTGTATGATTTATAGAAGTCTATATATATGTATTCTCAGCATGTAATATAGCAATAATAAATTATATAATATGTTTCATGATCTAAAAATAACATAGTAATGGATTGTGTGTCACTGTACAGTATAATACGTTAATGTGTTATGTATCATGATACAGTGTATTAGCACAGTATAGTACATCACATCAGAGCGTATTTTTGACAGGAATCTGCACTCGTAAGCACGGGTTCACGCACTGATGGCCCGTGAAGGCTCCCGCACTGTTGATGAACTTTTACACACAGTCCCCTACTCAGTGGGCCATTTCGTTTTGAAAAATCCTAATTATTTTCTTCCCTCTTGACCTTCATTAGGGTAGGAGATACGAATCCACCTTAACAATCTATTATGGTCAACTTTCTAAGTGGTTAGTGCCTAGTCCTTTCTAAGGTTAAATGTCCTGGAGAGAGAGCCCGGGCAGCACAGATGCAAATGGTGTTTCCGTCTTCCTTGATCCTGAGCGGTCTGTGGGGAAAAGCGAGATGCGCTTAGAGCCCAAGGCCCTGGTCCTTGGGCTTCCCCGTGGAGAGCGCCCTGACACCCCACTCACTCACCTCCCCCCGTGCGAGTCAGACGCAGCTAACCACAGGGTAAGGCGACGGGTGGCGCGGTGACACCCGGCCGTGCTTTTCAGAAGTGCAACACAGTACGGTGTGTCTCTCGAGAGTGGCGTGGATGGTGGCCCAGGGAAACTGAGGCCCAGACAGAAATGCTTTCTTGTATGCGGTGTGATTGACGCCACTGTTTGGGTTTGTTACACCACGATCAGTTTTAGGGTGAGCGTCTCCCCTTTCAGCCTGTGGGGAGCTGTTCGGTGGCAGGCAAACTGTCTTATTCCCCCCACTCTGGACGAGTCTGGCGAGAGATTCCCATCGTTGGAGATGAGGTTGCGGAGGCTTTTCTGCACGTGTCCTTCCTAGAGCCGGCACTGGCCGTGCTCTGCTCCTAACCGCTGGGCCTCTAGGGGCTCCGCCTCCTCGGTCCTTCCATTCACTTTGTACAGAACTTACACATGGATGTGACGTCTCTGTAGAGTTCAGCCCGGTTTTCTCACCAGGATTTCCATTCTCTCCCCCAGGGCTACCAAGGCATGGTCGATGGCGGCAGTAACATCGTCGAGGCCGACTGGGAAAGCGTCTCCAGCATTCTGCAAGTGGTATGTGCCGCCTCAGCGCTCCCTGGGTCTCTGAACTAAGTCGCTCCTGTCTTTAGTTGGGAACCTTCGACCCTTAGGCTCCGGTCAGTACTTAAAACGGATTAACGTGCTGGCAGGCATTCGCCTTGCCCGCTTACACCGTAAGAAAACATCCTTAATTTGTCGTTTAATTAAAATTTTTAAACAGCTTTACATCACGCAAACAGGATTTTTCTTGCACCAAAAAGTTACGCATGAAGGCTGGTGTTCACTTGTGGACCTTGGCGTGGATTCCGGGTTTGTTTTTGTTTTGTTAAGACCGGATTAATGTTGTGGCAGCTTCGGCCAGTAGGTGCTGTGTTTGATGGCAAATATCCGCGCCTGTTGGATTTTCGAGAGTCACCAAGCCTGGGAACGATCCCCAGTGGCCGCGTCCGAGGGCTGTAGGGTTCAGTGGGAACGCGGCCTCCCTGTTCTGGGCTGAGCCGATGGGGCTGGCTGCTCTGGGGTGGAGAATTTACTAACTTAGAACTTAAATGAGACCTGCCTGGAGAGTTGACGCCTGGTAAATTCCCCAAACACGGTAGCTCAGCGAAGGCCCCAAATCAGTGGACAGATGGATTACAGGGAAAGAGTGGATTTCACAGGGGCGCCTGGGTGGCTCAGTCGGTTAAGCCTTCAGCTTCAGCTCGGGTCATGAACTCGCAGTTCGTGAGTTCAAGCTCCGTGTCGGGCTCTGTGCTGACAGCTCAGAGCCTGGAGCTGCTTCAGATTCTGTGTCTCCCTCTCTCTCTGACCCTCCCCTGCTCACGCTGTCTCTCTCTCTCCTAGAAATAAAAATATTTTAAAAAATTAAAACAAAATAAACTTAAAAAAAAAAAAGAATGGATTTCACAAAAAGTTGTTTACAGGTGGTTTTGACCTGTTGAAATGTATGTATTAATGTGTAGCCCACGCTGAGCATTTTTTAGTAAAAAGGAACCAAAGTGATACATTGTCGCTGAAGGTGCTTGTGCGCCAGAGGACGGGTGACATGAGTGTGGTGTGTGAGCGTAAAAGGAATATACTCAGCTGTGAGGAAAGCGGGAGATCCAGACAGATTCCGTACGGTCTCACGTACAGGTGAGATCTAAAACGCTGAACCCCCGGAGACAGAGCAGAGCAGTGGCCGCCCAGGGCTGGGGGTGGGGGAAACGAGACGCTGGCCCAAGGGGGCAGACTCCCAGCTTGGAGATGAGTGCGAGGGGATGGAGGTGTTGACGAACTTGATTATGGTGATCATTTCCCAGCGTAGATGTGTGTTAAGTCATCACGTCACATGCCTTACGAGATCTTAACGACGCTGTGTGATATGATACTGAAAGTTGCTAAGAGTAGATGTTAAATGTTCTCACCACAAACAAAAGCGAATTCTATGAATGGAGAAGTGGATCAGTGAACCTTACCGTGGCGACGCCTTCATAATATGTGTGTGTATCCGCACCTCGTGCGCCGAAACGTCCATAGTCTCTAGGTCAGTTACACCTCCGTGGCGCCGGGTGGAGGGAGGATCGCGGGTGGCTGTTTTAACGCTGGTTACAGACTCGTACGCCTGTCCTCTACCCCCCGGAAAGCGGCTGCGGGGATTTTACAGCCATCAGCATTTAGAACGCCATTTGCAAAAACCGAGGACAGCATCTTCTGAATTGCAGACAGCAACCCCACATGTGAAAAGGCATTTCCGCTCTGGCGCCACGATCGCCCAGGAAGGGAAGAAGTCTGGGGGTGGGGGTGAGGGAGCCTTGCTCGCAGTCCCCGGTGTGGCGCCCCCCCCGAGGCCCCGTGCACGTGAGCCCCTCGGTGTTTGTGGCTGTGCCCACTTAACCTGCTGTTGTGAGGGACCCTCTATCGCTCTCGGTCCCTCCAGGTGCCCAGCCCCCTTTGCCCTGTGCTCAGCCCTCCCGCGCGGGCTCAGCTTTGCTGGGACAAGCCCTTAGCCCTGCTAACACCCCGCGTTCACGCGGGCTCCCTTGGGGTGCGAGGCACCCTGCCTTATGAAGCGAGAATGCACTTGAACGACTGTGTGCGGATGGAGGTTTTATAAGTGTGTTTGTGATTATGTAGAGGAGTCCCGCTTTCTTTTATTTTTAAAAACTTTCATAATGTGTATTTTTGAAGGAGAGAGAGAGGGGAGGGTCAGAGAGAGAGAGAGGGAGACACAGAATCCGAAGCAGCTCCAGGCTCCGAGCTGTCAGCCCAGAGCCTGATGTGGGGCTTGAACTCATGAACCAGGAGATCATGACTGAGCTGGAGTCGGATGCTTAACGACTGAGTGCCCCGGACGCCCCTCCTTTCATTTAAATGATGACTAAGGATGTTTCATGTTTGAAAAACCAAGTGTGATAAATCCTGACTGTCTCTCCTGGAAGTTTGGATGATCTGACTTAGGTTTTCTTAAGATTTAGCCTTAAAAAGGGTGGGGAGGGGGTGTTAAAGCTCAGGTCCCTCTGGCTCACAGGTGTCTATCTGGCCCGTACGGGGGGCTCTCACAGAACAGGGCCTTGGGACCTCGGGCTGCGGGCCGTGTCCGTCCTCTGGTCCCAGCTGCTGGCCTGCGCCGGGCCGCCTGAGGCTCGGCTAGTGGGGGGCCCGGCCCTCCCCCCCGCCGTCCTGCTTCACCCCAGGCCTCAAGGGCGGCCGGGTCATCTCGCAGGGTCTTCTGTTGTCCACATGTTACGCTGTGTCCTGGTTCCCAGCCCCCCCGCCCCCCCAGTGCTGTGCCTTTGTCTGCTGAGCCCACACTTGACAGACCACAAAGATGAAAGGAGGGAAGCCGGGTTCGCAGGTCCCGCGCGTGCACTGGTGCTCAGCGCGTGCGCCCCCGCGGGGAGGAGGCGCCGACGCCACGTGGCCTGTCTTCCAGGGCGGCACCATCATCGGCAGCGCTCGCTGCAAGGCCTTCCGCGCCCGGGAGGGCCGCCTCAAAGCCGCTCGGAACCTNGAAGGAGTGGAGCGGGCTGCTGGAGGAGCTGGCCCAGAACGGTACCGTCCGGCGTCTGCGTGTCGCCCGCGGGGGCTTCCTGTCCCCTGCGCCGTCTTCCGTCCCCCTCGGTCTGAACGCACACACCTGCCCCTGGACTGTCCGGAGGCGTTCGGTGGGGGGGGCTGCGGGCGTCCCCCCGCCCCACAGAGCACGGATTCGGGGGCGCCCGTGACAGCCAGAGCCGGGTTCCCTGTTTGTCCCCGCGGGGCTCCCCTGACTGTGTCCCCTGACTGTGGCTCCGGCTCAGCCGGGGGCTCCCCAGTGTCCCCTGCGGCAGGACTGGAGTTCAGCGTAGCAGGTGCTCCGCTGGGCCGCGGCCCCCGTCCCTTTCCAGGCCGTGCAGGCAGGACCCCAGGGCCCTCCGTGCTCACAGCCTGGGTCTGGGGGGGGGGGTCCTGATGCGTAGCTGTGATGCGGCATCAGAACAGCCCCTTTTGGCGGCTGCGAAGCTGGTGGGGAGCAGTCTGTCCGCCGGGAGGTTGGCCCTTGGCCGTGCGTTTGGCTCGGGCCCCACGGCACCTGGCGTCCTCTGTACTTGGGCCCCCGCAGGCTCCGTGGCGGCACGGGGGAGGGGGGCACTGCCATGTCCCCAGCTGCGCCCTCCTGGGCAAATCTCTCCCGAGATCGGGGAGTGGGTCCCTAGCACCACCCCCCACGCCAGTGAGCGCTCCCTGTGCCCACGCAGCGTCCCTAAGTGCCCCGTTCTGTGTGTGGGACACCCCCTCACACGGAGGGACGCGTGCCAGAGGCCGCTGCCAGAGAGAGGTCGGGATTTCCCCAGATGCAGGGCACGCCCTTCCCTTTCCGCGCCAAGCCCACGCGCTCAGCGGGAGACATGTCCACCCGACCGCAGGCGGGCTGTCCCCGGCACGTGCACACTGGGGTGGTTCAGGGATCAGACGCGCGGGAGACCGGGGAACCCCCGCGGATCTCCCAGACGCCCCACGTCTCGCTGGCCGTGGGCCCGCGGGATCGCAGCACTCCCAGTGAGGGCGTGCGGTCGGTGTGCACGCAGGCGACATCGCCAGGGAGGAGGTGCAGAAGCACGCCTACCTCAACGTCGTGGGCATGGTGGGCTCCATCGACAACGACTTCTGCGGCACCGACATGACCATCGGCACCGACTCGGCCCTGCACCGCATCATCGAGGTCGTGGACGCCATCATGACCACCGCCCAGAGGTGAGCCGGGAGGGGGCGCAGGCTGCGGTGGCCGCGGCGTAGACATCAGTGCCGGCCCTGGAAGGTTCCCCGATGGTTGTCTGTGCTGCAGTGTAGACGTCAGGGCCGGCCCTGGAAGGTCCCCGATGGGTGTCTGTGCTGCGGTGTAGACATCAGTGCCAGCCCTGGAAGGTTCCCCGATGGGTGTCTGTGCTGCGGTGTAGACATCAGTGCCGGCCCTGGAAGGTTCCCCGATGGGTGTCTGTGCTGTGGTGTAGACATCAGTGCTGGCCCTGGAAGATCCCCGATGGGTGTCTGTGTTGCGGTGTAGATGTCAGTGCCAGCCCTGGAAGGTTCCCTGATGGGTGTCTGTGCTGCCGTGTAGACGTCAGTGCTGGCCCTGGAAGGTCCCTGATGGGTGTTCTGTGCTGCGGTGTAGACGTCATTGCCAGTCCTGGAAGGTTCCCCAATGGGTGTTCTGTGCTGCGGTGTAGACGTCAGTGCTGGCCTTGGAAGGTCCCCGATGGGTGTTCTGTGCTGCAGTGTAGACGTCAGTGCCGGCCCTGGAAGGTTCCCCGATGGGTGTTCTGTGTTGCAGTGTAGTAGTCAGTCCCGGCCCTGGAAGGTCCCCGATGGGTGTCTGTGCTGCGGTGTAGACGTCAGTGCTGGCCCTGGAAGGTCCCCGATGGGTGTCTGTGCTGCAGTGTAGACGTCAGTGCCGGCCCTGGAAGGTTCCCCGATGGGTGTTCTGTGCTGCAGTGTAGTCGTCAGTCCCGGCCCTGGAAGGTCCCCGATGGGTGTCTGTGCTGCGGTGTAGACGTCAGTGCCGGCCCTGGAAGGTCCCCGATGGGTGTCTGTGCTGCGGTGTAGACATCAGTGCTGGCCCTGGAAGGTCCCCGATGGGTGTCTGTGCTGCAGTGTAGACGTCAGTGCCGGCCCTGGAAGGTCCCCGATGTTCTCAATGGGTCGTGTTCCTGAATTTCCGAATCTGGAGCAAAAGCACCTTCCCGTGAGTGGTTTTCACCCTGGAAACTTACCTGGACGCGGCTTAGGAGAAGTGTGTTACTGGAGGGCAGACGAATAGGATCGCGTGAAGTGCTGCCCCAGGTTCCCGCGGGAACAGCAGGAGGCGGGCCGGGCCGGGCCCCGTGTCCTCTGACTGTGTCCCAGTTGAGGAGGCCGCGTCCCCGGGAGGGCCCCCTGGTCCCCGCAGCCCCTGGCGTGCGTGCAGCGGGCTGGCCCCGATCCGCGTGTGCCGGGCGGTGCCGCGGGTCCCGCTGGACCAGAGAAGGCGCAGACTCTGCCCGGAGAGGCCCAGCGTGGGCGGAGCGGAGTGTGCGTGTGCGTGTGCGTGTGCGGGCGGCTCACGCGCGCCATCGTCCGCGAGGCCGTTTGCGCGAGCTGAAGAGGCTGCCGCGGGGGCGTCTGTGGAGACCCTGGGCCTTCCCTGACTCGGGTCCCCGCAGGGGACCAGGCAGGCTGTCCTCACCGGCGGGGACAGTACGTTCCGTGCGTCCCCGGGGTGGTAAGCGGGCGTCCCCTCTCTTTTCCAGCCACCAGAGGACCTTTGTGCTTGAGGTCATGGGGAGACACTGCGGGTACGTATGTGCGGGCGCCGTGCGCACGGCGAGGACCCTCAGCCTGGCCCCTTGGGACGGTCCGCGCGGGGTCCCGCAGCCCCGGGTCCGGGCCCCCCAGGGGCGTCTCTGAGCTGTGGGCGCTGCTTAATCTCCGCGCAGGTACCTCGCCCTGGTGAGCGCCTTGGCCTGCGGGGCGGACTGGGTGTTCCTCCCGGAGTCGCCCCCGGAGGAAGGCTGGCAGGAGAGCATGTGCGTCAAACTCTCGGAGGTAAGGTGCGTCCTGTGTCCCGTGGCCGTGGCGCTGTCACCCGTGCTGACCGCCGCTGGGACCGAGTCGGGGACAGGCGGAAAGCGTGCGGCGGAGGCGAGCTCGGGCCTGGCGCGTAGGGCCTGCCGGCTCCT
>NW_027529424.1:11445071-11475801 GCF_008692635.1 Crocuta crocuta | reverse complement strand
GCCCGTGCCCGTCTGCTCCCCGCCGACGCGAGGGCTGCGGTCGAGAATCGCCCAGAACGTTGCTCTGCCCGCGCGGCCGCTGGCCTTTGACGGAAAGTCCTAAGTGGAGGCCGTGGCCGTGAACGAGGCCGGGCCGGGAGGTCTTCTGTTGTCCCTCCGCCTGCCCGTGTGGCCAGGCCTGGGCCCCGGCTGCGGGTTCCGCCAGCGCCACGTGGCCCACCGCCACCCCCCGCCGTGAGGTCCCCCCGCGCTGGGCGCTGGGCGTGTGTCCGGTGACGCAGACCCCGGCTGCTCCCTCCTTCTCTGTCGGCTGTGGCTCCCGCTGTGCGTTCCTGGTGTGGGACTCGTCCCCCGGGAGGCCAGCGCTCGGGACAGAGCCCCGCGTCTGGTGAACTCCCTGCCGTGTCCCCGCTGCCCTGCGGGGACGTCACATAAGTGCACGGCGAAGGCTGCTTATGGTCGTGTTCCGCAAACACTTGGGCCCCGCGTGCGCCGGGAACACGTGCCCGGTGAGACGTTGCCGTCACCTCCAAGGCGACAGGTTCCCAGAAAGGAGTTTGAGCAACGGAGCGCGTATGCTCTGCTGACCTAAAAACGGTGTAAGAAACGCCTGGCGGACGCGGCGCCCTGGCCGGGAAGAGCCCTGCCCCTGGGAAGACGGGACTTGGCCTGGACCTGTGAAGCCACCGGGTCCGGGCGTGGCCAGTGACCTGACGCGGTGAAGCACACCTGGTGCTTCTGGCTTCTGCCCCGGGGACGTGGGAGGCAGCCCCTCCGGCCCGTTGCCGTGGGGCGATACGTGGCCGGCCGTGGCAGATGTGCAGTCCGTGCTTCCCGTGGCCCATCCCCCCGGGGGTGTACCCCGCCCCGCCTGCCGCCCCTCCCCTTCCCTGCCTGGCCCAGGGCCACGCCTTCGCAGGCCACGTTCTGGCCTCGGGGCCGAGGACAGCAGGCCTGCTCTGGGGCCACGTGCAGGGTCGGAAGGGCAGCGGCGAGGCCACTTCCGGGGTGGAGGCGCTCACGTGCGGGGGTGTCCGTCTGTAACTGTGTGGTCTCTGCACACGTCCTTGGGTTCCGGACTTTGCACACCGCACTGCTGGGACGAGGACAGGAACGTGCTGGGGCCCCCGCGCTGGGTGGCGGCCGACTCGGGGAGGACGGTTCAATCTCGCTTGTGTGGACACGCTTGGCATCATTCTGTCCGTGGTGAATTATGGGCGGTGAATGCGGCATGGCAAGCGTTTCCCACACAGGCTGTGGGCAGGCGGGCGCGGGGGGCGTGGCACATGGCGCCCCCGGGGTCCTGGCTGCTTCGGTGTGAACTTGGGGAGGCCGCTCCCAGGCACGTCCCGGGCTCGGGCCCCGGCCCCGGGTCCTTCCGCAAGGAAATGCTCCTGCTCCTTAGCGACCCGGGGGGTGGGGAGACTCTTGGGCAAACGGGTCCCCACGGGGACCCAGGGCGCCTGCTGGACGCGGTTCGGGGCTCAGGCTCAGCTTCCCACGTGAGTGTGGATGGTGTGTGGCTGCGTGGCCAGTCCCGTGTTCACGGACACGCCGTGATCGCTCGTGAGCTCCTCCAGGTAGAGCGTGCTCAGGACCTAGTGAAGGAAGGAAACCACGCCAGCACCGACAGCCCGTGTCCTTGTGAAGCCCCCCCCCCTCGGCCGAGGGACCGCCCTCTGCGCCACGTCCCCCGGCCTCCACGGGAGGGTCTTAACCTGGGGCTTGGTAGAGCATGAACTCGCTGACTGGTTTCAGGGCGTCGCTGGTGACCCCCCCCCCGGAGGCTGTGGGGACGGCGGGTGTGGGCTCGTGCCAGGCTGGCGGGTCCTGCACAGGTGCGGCTCCCCCGCCTCCATGCTCTCCGTGCCCCCATCTGCCCCCATCACAGTGATGGGAATCCAGCGGGTTCACAGTGAGCAGCGGGAAGCCTGGTTTGCAGTATAGACGCGCTACTGGGGCCCATGGCTGAGCTTACTGCCTTCTGGGTCTGGACGGCCAAGGAGCGTGGCCCCAGNCCCGCCCCTCCCCCCCTCCCCCAGAGCGCCCTCCCCTGCCCGCGGGGGTCAGAGACACCGCGTGCCAACGTAGTGAAGCTCTAGCTGCAAACAGCCCAGTGCGCGTGGGGCCGAGGCCCCGGGTCCGTCTCTCGTTAAAACCCGACTGGGTGTCTCCTCGAATGACACCCGTTCTCTGTCTCCTAGAACCGCGCCCGGAAGAAAAGGCTGAACATCATCATTGTGGCCGAAGGAGCCATCGATACCCAGAATAAGCCGATTACCTCTGAGCAAATCAAGGAGGTGAGCGTGTCCGGTTCCGTGATGCTCGGGCGCCCACCTGGAGGCGGCGGACTTTAACACGGCGGGCGGGGTCTGCACCTGGAACCCTGCGTTCCCATCGTGAGCACACTTTTCGTTCTTCCCGACGTTTACGTCTGTGTTTGTGATGACTCGTGACTCACCGGCAGGAGACTCCCCGGCTCCTGCGTGCCATCTGCAATGTCCCCAGAGGCCAGGAGCCGCCCTGATGGTCGAAACGCCGCAGGGTGGGGACAGGGATGTGGGGACCCAGCCTGGGCGCCAGCCGCCCGCCAGCGACAAGGGCCGGGCCCGGTGTTCTCGCAAACAGGTCTGCCACGTTGGGGTCGCATTCATGCCGTGGCGGGGCTGGCCCGAGGGCGCTGGCCTGTGACCCGCGGTGGGAGGGACCGGCTCTCCAGCCAGGCCGGTGACGGCGCGTGTTCCAGACAGGACGCTGGGGAGACGCACAGACGGGCAGGCGGGCTCTGGTTGGAGCCGTCCCTCAGGGCAGAGGACGTCAGCCCCTTTGCAAACTGGCGTCCCGTGTGCCTCGCGTCCCTTCCCAGACCCGCCGTGCGGCCGCGTGCAGAGGCCCGGAGCTGCGTCTGGGAAGCTGCCGCCGGCGTCCACAAGAAGTAATGAGATCAAGCCCTTCCCTTTCGCTACTGGGTCAAACTTGAGATTGAATCGTGGAATCAGAGCAGGAAGGGCCACGGTGCCACAGAGCCCACCCTGCTGTTTTTACCGAGCAGTCAGTGGTCAGTGGGGTGAGCGCGGACGCTGGCCTGGCCCACCCCCCTGCAGCGCTCACGTGGGGCCGGCCAGGGCGACTCCGTGGCTGACCACGGCATCCACGTTGTGCTTTTCAAGTGCAGCCACGCAGACTTACGGTGGCCGGGGGAAACGTCACGTTTCCATAAGGTACTAGCGACCATGCGTCCTTTTTAAAATCACGTTAGTTACGCTCATTTGCAGGCAGGGGAGACACGTTTTACTTGATGGCGAAAATGTTCTTTTTAAAAAATCCAGTCCCAGCTCACCTCTGGGAAGCGAGCTGTAGATACTGGAAGGTTCCCCACGTAGGTGTGAGTAGAGGCCCCCTGAGCCCCCAGCCCCGGCACGGAGAGATGACGTCTGTGTCGCTGTGTTCCCTGCAGCTCGTGGTCACGCAGCTGGGGTACGACACGCGGGTGACCATCCTGGGACACGTACAGAGAGGCGGGACCCCCTCGGCCTTTGACAGGATTTTGGTGAGTGAGGATGGAGGTGTGAGGCGCCCCCTGGGGGCGGGGGAAGGAACCCTTTACCTGAAGACCGGTGCTCGGCAGAGCCACCTGGTGGCCACCCGGTGAAGAGCGTCCCTGCCCGCAGACCGGGCTCTGGAGGGAGACCCGCCGGGCCCCAGTCACCCGGACGCTGGGGTCCCTGAACACGGGGGGCTGAGGGGAGGGGGCCGTGTGCAGGTTTCTAGATGCAGGCCCCAGGGTCAGCAGAGGTCAGTGCACACGCACGGACGCTGGTGTTGGGTGCTCTCTGCACCTCTGACCCCCTCCCTGTCCCCCGCCAGCCCTTTCCTGGCGGGTCGGAATCACCTCGCTGGCAGGGGTTAAATGTAACAGGATGGACCGTAAGGAGCTCATCAGGACCCGGTCCAGGGGGGCGGGGGAGGGGCGGGGGCACGCGGGGCCATCTGGACGTGGGCCAGGCCTCTGCTCGTGGATGCGTCCGCTCACGGTCGTGCCTCCCCGCAGCTGGCGGGCATGCTGCCTGGACCCTTGACCTTGTCTCTGACCTTCACGATTGTCACTTCCAGGCCAGTCGCATGGGGGTGGAGGCTGTGGTCGCCCTTCTCCAGGCCACCCCGGAGACCCCGGCCTGCGTGGTGTCGCTGAGCGGGAACCAGGCTGTGCGCCTACCGCTGGTGGAGTGTGTGCAGATGGTGAGCTCCCCCGGGACGCCGGCCGCTGCCGTGGGGGAGGCGGGGCCCTGTGTGTGGACAGTGAGCTCCCCTGGGATGATGGGGGCCCTGTGTGGGGACGGTCAGCTCCCCCAGGATGCAGGGGGCCCTGTGTGGGGACGGTCAGCTCCCCCGGGACGAAGGTACCCTGTGTGGGGACGGTGAGCTCCCCCGGGACGCAGGGGCCCCTGTGTGTAGACAGTGAGCTCCCCCAGGATGCAGGGGCCCCTGTGTGGGGACGGTCAGCTCCCCTGGGACGCAGGGGACCCTGTGTGTGGACGGTGAGCTCCCCCAGGATGCAGGGGGCCCTGTGTGTGGACGGTGAGCCCCCCGGGACGCAGGGGACCCTGTGTGGGGACAGTGAGCTCCCCCGGGACGCAGGGGACCCTGTGTGTGGACAGTGAGCCCCCCGGAACACTGGCCGTGGGGGAGGCGGGGGCTCTGCGACTCTAGGGCTGAGTCCGTGTGTGTGCGGCTCGTAGCAGAACCTGCCCAGAGATGAGCTCAGGCTGTGAGGAAGGAGCATGTGCAGAGCCGACAGGACAAGACGGGTAGGGACGCGGGTCCGTGACGGACCCGGGAGGGCTTCACGGGGGCGAGGTGGACGGGGCACAGCCTCTCCCGTGTCAGCCGCCCCTGCCCTCTGTCCCCAAGGACACTCTGGTTTGAGATGTGGCACTGGAATGGCCACGTGGGGTGACATCCTGGCGTGCACGGGCCCTGGGGTGGTGCTCTGGACGGGAGACTGCGGGCTGCGGTTTCCCAGGTAACTGAGCGCTAGGTGAGGTGGCAGTGAGCCGCATCAGGCATCGTCACTGTCTTTTACTTTCCAAGGCCTGTTCGTGACTGTCATTTTATTTGGCCTTTCCAGCGGCTCTGAAGCGTTTGTACTTTATAACCTGTGCAGAGAGGTGGTGAAGTAATTCAGTCTGGGACTTGTTGAAGTACCCTTAGAAACGTAATTTCCAGAATCCTTTGGGAGTGAATAAATGTGTGTGTGTGCATGTTTCTGTGTGTGCAAGTGTGTATGGCTGTATGTTTCTGTGTGTGCAAGTTGCACAGCTACAGGTGTGCATGTTTGTGTGGGTACAGGTGTGCATGGCTTTGTGTGCACAGCTGTGTGTGTGCGCGCACAGCTGTGTGTGCGCAGCTGCATGTGTGCATAGCTACATTTGTGTGCACACGGCTACATGTGTATGTGCACAGCTGTGGGTGAATGGCTACGTGCGTGCGCATGGCTGCATGTGTGCATGCCTAGCTACGTGTGTGTGCGCACACTGCGTATATGCACGGCTGTGCGTGGTTGCATGTGTGTGTACAACTGTGTGTATGCACAGCTACATGTGTGTGCACGGCTCTGTGTGTGTGAGCATGACTGTGCACACAGCTATGTGTGTATGGACAGCTGCATGTGCATGCATGGCTATGTTTGCATGCACAACTACTTGTGTGCACATGACTGTGCATGCACGGCTGTGTGTGTGTGCATGCGACTGCATATGTGTGCATAACTATGTGCATTCGCAGGGCTGTGTATGTGTGCACAGCTGTGTGTGTGTGCATGGCTGCATATTCATGTGTGTTCATGGCTGCGTGTGTGTGCATGGCTGCATGTATGCACGACTGTGTGTGCGCATGGCTGTGTGTGCATGCACAAATATATGCGTGTGTACAGCTACGTGTGTGTGCATGGCTGTGTGTGTACACAGCTATGTGAGTGTGTGCACAGCTACATGTGTGGATGACAGCATGTGTGTACTGCTACATGTGTGTGTGTGCGTGTGCACGACAGCATGTGTGTGCTCATGGCTGCATATGTGTGCATGGCTGCGTGTATGCATGACTGTGTGCGTGCACAGCTGCGTCTGCATGCACGACTACGTGTGTGTATAGCTGCGTGTGTGCATGGCTGTGTGTGTGCACAGGTACATGAGTGTGCATACAGGTGCACGTGTGCACAGCTACATGTGCGTGTGGATGGTGGCATGTGTGTGTTCACAACTGCGTGTGTGTGCATGGCTGTGTATGCATGGTTACATGTGTGCACGGCTACATGTGTGTGTGCACGGCTCTGTGCACATGCATGGCTGCATGTGTGTGCACGTGGCTGCATGGGCATGCACGACTGTGTACAGCTGCATGTGTGTACGGCTACATGTGTGTGGGCATGGCTGCATGTGTGGGCATGGCTGCATGTGCATGGCTGCATGTGTATGCAAAGCTGTGTGTGTGCGTGTGTGTGCACAGTTGCGTGTGGGCTCGGATTCATGTGTGTGTGCACAGCTGTACGTGTGTGTGCATGGCTGCATGTGTGCACTTGAATGCGTGTCTGTGGCCACCGCTGCCTGTATATGCTCATAGCTGCGTGTGTGCATACACGGCTGTGTGTGTGTGCGCGCGCGTGTGTGCAGCTGTGTGCACGGCTGCACGTGCGCGCACCTGCTGTCAGGTCCTCTCCTGAGGGTCGGGCGTGTTCCTATAACCCAGACGATGCTGGAAGTTGGGCTGTTTTTCTCAGGCAACAATGAGGGAATGCGAGGTCAGCGGTGTAACTTGCCTGCGATCCTCAGGTTGAGAGGGGCAGAGGCTGGTGTGAGTGCTTTGCCCAGGGCCACCGCCCTCCGCTCCCGCCCCGGGTGACCCCACTCCCGAACTGGGGGCTGCTCAGAATGCCGTGTGCGAGCGCCGTGTCCTGCTGGCCGCGCTGTGTCCCTGGGATCCCAGGATCTGTGGCCCCGGCACCGCCTAGCACAGCAGCCCGGGCCGGGCAGACGGGCTCGTCCCTCGCAGCCGGGCAGGGGCGAGGCGGCTCGCTGACCCGGGGCTGCCAGCCTGGGACGTCGCACGGTACGCAGGGCCGGGAGGCCAGGACCCGGCGTCTGAGCCTTGACACGTTCCTTCTTTCCCGACTTGTCTGAAGACCCAGGACGTGCAGAAGGCCATGGACGAGAGGAGATTTAAGGACGCCGTGCGGCTCCGCGGAAGGTGACTTTACCGCGGACGCTGCTTTCCCGGGGCCCTTGCTCCTCAGCGGTGCTCGGCCGAGCTCCGGGCGGTGCTCCCTTCCCAGCCGAGAGGAGCTGAGCCGGCCCTGGCAGCGTTCCTGCCGCCCGCCGGCTGGGAGGGGAGGCAGGCTGCTGTCGGCTGGCGGCTGGGGTGGTCAAGAACCCGGCGAGGTCAGGACGGAGGCTGGCGTGTGGCTGGCGTCTCAAGAAAGAAACCTGAGTGTGTGAAAGGCCTGGTCCCTGAGCCGCGAAACACAGCACGCATCCTATATAACTAGAAATGCCAGGGGCTGGGGGGTGCGGGGTAACCCAGGGCTGCCCGCTGGCCCGAGAGCCCCGCCCAGCAGATGGTGCGCTTTGGCCCCAGCCGTGCCCCAGCCAGCCCCTCGCGCCCTGCACGCCCTTCCGGCCCTGGGCCCCATGGCGGCCTCTCCTTCCAGGAGCTTCGAGACCAACCTGAACACCTACAAGCAGCTCGCCATCAAGTTGCCGGATGATCAGATCCCGAAGGTGGGTGATGGCGCGTGTTGCTCCTGGGAGGCTCCCGTGTCCCCCGCGGACCCTGGCGTCCTGGGCTCCCAGCCTGCGTGCCCGCCGTGTCCCCTGCATGCAGTGGGGACACCGAGCCCTCCGCTGTCTTGCAGAGCAACTGTAACGTGGCAGTCATAAACGTGGGTGCCCCCGCCGCCGGGATGAACGCGGCCGTGCGTTCGGCTGTGCGCGTGGGCATCGCCAACGGACACAAGATGTTTGCTGTGTACGACGGCTTCGAGGGCTTCGCCAAAGGCCAGGTGAGTCCCCGGGGGCACCGTGGGGACTGGGGACCTGCCTTCCGAGGCCCGAGCCCTGGGCTGCGTCATGTGCGCACAGCTGCTGATCAGGGCACACGCCTGAGGTTGCGTGACGCTCGCGAGAACGCGCTGCCCGGTTTTCTCGGGAGGGTTGGCAGTGACGCCCTGGGGCCTGCGGACGCTGGCCTGAGGCCGTGGGTGTGGGGGATGCGGCTGGCCGCCCGCTCAAGCCCAGCAGGCACCCGAACAGAAACCTTGATAGAGAGAGTAGACGCTTCCTGAGTGCTTGCTGTATGCGCTCCCTGATCCTATGGGATCTGCACGCTACCCACTTAAATCTCGCAGCGAAGCTGACATATTAGCCCCATTTTCCTCACTTGACGGAGGTCACACGACCCAGGAGCTCAGACAGCGGGTGAGGCTGCAGGCCCCCCGTGAGCCCGCGTGTCCCGCGGGCGGAATCTGATCCCCCCGTTACTTAGCAGTAACGGCGCTAAGTTGTCCCGCTGGGAATCCAGCTGGTGGACGAGGCAAAGCCTCGATCTGGAAGGGAGCCCAGACCAACGACGGAGGACGCGGCCGCAGCCGGGGTGGAGGCGGCTGGGGCTGCTCCCCACNTCATCCCCACAAGTGCCTCCTCCATGCCCATCCCCCCTCCCCCCCAACCCCATCAGCCCTCAGTTTTTGTCAGCAATCAAGAGTCTCTCGTGGTTTGCCTCTCTCCCTTTCCCCCACCATTTCCTCCCTTCTTCTCCCCCACGGTCCTCAGTTAAGTTCCTCCTAATCCTCCTATACGTGCAAACATATGGTATCTGTCCTTCTCTGCCTGACTTATTTCGCTCAGCATAACACCCTCAAGGTCCATCCATGTTGCTACACAGGCCAGATTTCATTGTTTCTCATTGCCATGTAGTATTCCATCGTATAGATAAACCACATCTTCTTGTTCCATTCGTCCGTTGATGGACACTTAGGCTCTTCCCCTGTTTCGGCTGTTGTGGAGAGTGCTGCTGTGAGCATTGGGGTACATGTGCCCCCCACAACGGGAGGCATCACCATCCCAGACTTTAGCCTCTACTCCAAAGCTGTCATCATCAAGACAGTGTGGTACTGGCACAAAAACAGATGCATAGACCAATGGAATAGAATGGAGAACTCAGAACTGGACCCACAAATGTGCGGCCAACTAATCTTTGACAACGAGGGAAAGAGTATCCAACGGAAAGAAGACAGCCTCTTTAAAAGAAGCTTTCTTTTAATCTTACGTCAATTAAGAAAAACAACAATATCCATTTCTCTTTAGTTCCCGTTGGTGGTGTGTGGCCAGCAGAGTGTGGCTCCGGTGTGTGTGGCCGGGGGCACGCGGTGGGAGGCAGGGCCCTGGGGTCCTGGGTTCCAGGTTCACCCCAGGACCCGCGTGACTCGCTCAGCATCACGAAGAGAGCAGCTTCCGAGGGTCTGGGGGCGCTTCGGGATGCGCGGCCCGCTGGCCACACAGACCTGGGAGCCGGCCTCAAAGCCAAGCCCCCCCCCACCCCCAGTCCCTCCTGCCGCCTGACTCTGTGTTTGCACGTCAGATAAAGGAGATCGGCTGGGCGGATGTCGGAGGCTGGACCGGCCAGGGAGGCTCCATTCTTGGGACCAAACGGTAATTTCTCCATCTGGACCCTGACCTGCTCTTGGGGAGGAGAGAACTCACATTCTACGTGAGCAGCTGGTGCGGAAGATGCTGGGTTTTGTTTTGTTTTGCGTTTAAGCTTATTTATTTTGAGAGAGAGGGTGAGCGGGGGAGGGGCAGAGGGAGGGAGATGGAGGATCCCAATGCGCGGCACAGACCCCAGCACGGGGCTCGATCCCACGACCCTGGGATCGTGAGCTGAGCCAAAATCGAGCGTTAGACGCTCAACTGACGCTCCAGAAGCCGCTGCTTTTACTTCCCCGAGAAGGAATCCATGCCCCCGCTGACCCCACGAGGGACCCGGGTCACGTTCTGGGGAGCCCACAGAATGACTTGGGAGCAGCACCCCCATGGTGCCTCCACGCAGCGTGTCGGGTGCCCCCCATGCCCCGCCGCTGGCCTGGCTCACAAGCTCGCTCCTTCCCTGGAGCCGCGCTGTCCGTCGAGCCATCTGGCGGCAAAGTTCCGTTTGGAAGCGGCGCCGCCCTCCCGGGCCCTGCGACACCCACGCGTGTCTGCCTCTCGTGCCCCAGGCGTTGCTCTGGGCTGAGCTGCGGGCTCGTTGGCGGCTCTGCTCCAGACGCGGGGACCCAGTGGCCGACACCACGCGGGTCTGCCCGAGAGCTCCTGTAAGGGTCCTGAAAGCGTGAACGCCTCGCAAGGTGGGAACAAAGGGAAGAGGGGCCGTGGGGTGGACGCGCGTGGGCGTGTCGCTGCAAACAGGTGGTACAACAGGAGACCAGCGGGTGTGGGCGCCTGGGTGTGGGTCGAGATCCGGTCGGGTGAGCTGTGTGTGTGGGACGTGGAAACAGGAAGCTTCTGTTCAAGCAATCACCGTGAATTTTCACCCGCTTTTGTGGTGGTGTTTTCTGATGACGCCAAACTACTGGACACTGAGCGTTTCTTCCCGTTTTTTTTTTTAAACAACGCTCCCCGGAGGCTGACTTCCCGGCTCTGCCGTCCAGCCGCAGCCCGGCTNGCTCCAGGTCTGTCTGTCCTCACGCCCGGACGCGCCGTTTGCAGGACGCTGCCTGGGAAGTACCTGGAGGAGATCGCTGGGCAGATACGGACCCACAGCATCAACGCGCTGCTCATCATCGGTGGCTTCGAGGTACGTCCTCGTCGCTGTGCACCTGCGGGCTCGACGGGGCCCCTGGTCTGCGGGGTGAGGGGGGGAGGCCCCCGGGCCCTGCGGCCACCGGGTACAGGTGGTGCCGCCGTGGGACGCTTCCCCAGCGCCCGCGACGCAGCTGCATCGGGGAGCAAGAGCTGCCCACCCCCCCGTCGGTGCGTGTCATGCATCCCGGCTCTGCAGAAACGATGGTGCCTCTCGAATCCCAGAGAGCAGGGCAGTCACGTGGCCGTCGTAGTTCTGATCACGTGTCGGATCACGTTTTATTTTATTCCCGGCAAGACAGGTCCCACGATAACCTTTCCATTTGCCTTAAAGAAAACGTGAGGCCTCACCTAACGAGGCCGTTGCCAGCGGCTCCCTGGCACTCACGGACTGTCGGTCCTGGTGACGCTAGCGCCTTCTCGTGTTTTTAACGGCCCCTCTGCTCCCCTCCCGCCTCCCGCCTCCCGCCCGCCGCCCGCCAGGCCTACCTGGGGCTGCTGGAACTGTCAGCCGCCCGGGACAAGTACGAGGAGCTGTGTGTCCCCATGGTCATGGTCCCCGCCACGGTGTCCAACAACGTGCCGGGCTCCGATTTCAGCATCGGCGCGGACACGGCCCTGAACACCATCACCGACGTAAGTGTGCGGCCAGCACAGCAGGTGCCGCGGACGCTAACCCGAGGGCGCCTGGCCCGCTTTTATCTGCCAGCGCACTAGAGACCAGAGCCAGACCTGGGTGTGTTCCGGAGCAACAGCGGCTGTTCTTAGGTCAGGCGGTGTGGCCTGACTAACCCACCGAGGTTTTTACCACCTTGTTTTCTGTGCCGCGGCCAGGACCACGACACCCAGTGACACGGAGCTCTGGTGCTCAAGTCCTTGAGGGTTACGGTTTTGTGACATGGAGCATCATTAACGCTAGTTTGTTTGGGCCAAATTTGCCTCGCTGCCGTGACATAAGTGACAGACCCTGGGTCCGATGGGCTGCGTGGATGTCTGAGGACGGAGCCGAGCTCCGGATGATGTAATGTTAGTCACCACCCGAACCCGCCAGGATGTCCGTTCTGCTTCTGGCTGCAGCCATTCCCCCGTGCTCACCTGGCCACGTTAAATCCCATCTGGAAAAAAGCACGGGTGCTCCGTTCGTTTCTCTGCCAAAAGGGAGTCCCGGGGCAGAACACCCGTGTTACCGTATTTGTAACTCACGCTTGGGAAATGGCGTGGGAGTTAAAGCAAGTAACGAACAGAACGCGTTTCTTCTTTTTCATCTGGCCTCTAAAACTTTCCAGCAAATTCTCAAGTCTTTATTTTCCTTGTGAGGCATCCGTCCCACGAATGTTTTTCTAGGATTTTTTCTTTTCTTAAACCCATGGTGGCAGACATTTGTCTCTAGTGCCGGTAGATAAAAGAAACGCTTTTAAAACAGAACTGACGTAGTAAGTAACGCTTAGCACTTACGTTCTCTTTTCTTTCCTGAGCTTAAACCTCGTGTGGTTTCTTTACTAAAAAGCCCTGCCCGTGTGTCCGGTGTCCCCGGTGTCCCCGCGCTGGAGGCCTTGTTGGCACCACTAACCTGTCGCTGGGCCGTCGCTCACGCCACCCTGCTTTGCTGCTGTGACCTGATTCGGCTCCTGATCAGGCTTCGTCCTGTGCACTGAAGGGTCGCTGCCGTGACCTTCACCTGCTCTTTCCCCGCCTTGGCTGGAGTCTGCGTCTGCTTACGCTCAGTGACAGCAGCAGGATAACGGTCGACGGGAGCCCCTCTCCGGGGCGGGTGGGGGTGGGGACTCCGGAAGTGTCCCCTGCAGGTCCGGGCCCCGGGTGGCGTGTACCTCCTCGTGACATTTGCTGTGCGCTTTGAGGCACCAAGTCTCTCACTCACCCGTCCAGGCTCCTTCTGCTGCAAGAAACTGTTTCCGGGTTACGGAGACTTGGTGCTCGCATGCTGTGAAAACCTGAAAACCAGAATTCAGAGGGGGCTCCAGTTACCCCCTTGCTCCCTTGGGGGGTCGGGAGTTTGCAGGATGCTGGTTTAGGTTTGGTCTTGGTGGACTTGCTCAAGGCCAGGTAACCCGCGGGAGTCGGCAGCTTGCGGTCCGGGCGGAGCCAGGCGAGCAGGTGTGCGCCTGCGTCGGAGCACGGGCCCACGGGTGACCTCAGTGGCACTGCGGTGCTGGGCTGGGCTTGTGACGGCAGCGAGCAGGGTGCCCCGGGACGCCCAGTCCCGTCCTGTGCCGCGTGTCCTGAAGCCGCAGGACCCAGGTCCGGGCGCGGCGTGTGCGTGGCGCTTGTCTTCTTGCTGGCTGTGGTCGTGAGAGCCCGCGGAAGTGGCGTGGCCTCTAGCAGGTTTGGGTTTGGGCTGGAAACGGGCCGAGGGGCCGAGTCCCAGGCGCCCCACGTCCCTCCTGACCTGCCTCAGAGGGTCCAGGAAGCCCGCGGGGACCGAGGACCGGAGTGAGCTCTGTGTGGTTTCTTCCTCTGCACTCGGGACACCTCTTTCCTGGACAGGCCACCTGGGGACATCCAGGGGATGACGGCCGTGCCCAGGGCCAGGTCCCGTCGTCACAGCTGGTTGTGGGGGGTCCCAGAGGCCTTGTGGTGGGGCTGTCAGGCTGTGGGGGTCCCAGAGGGGGTCTTACTGTGACGCTCGTGTCCTTTGGCTGTTTTGTCCCTGTCCTGGCAGACTGTGCACTCTGTGGTCACAGCACCTCTGAGCAGGGGTGGGGGCTGCCGCTCAGTCCTGCGTCAGCAGAGCCACAGCTCAGGGTGGCTGATACCACGTGGCCTCAGATGCCGAAAAGGTGGCTGCGGGATGATTTGCCCCCAGAATTTACTTTTCTCCGGGCCCCCAGGCCGGGTTAGCGGCGCTGTGCTGTAAGATGTGTCCCGCGCAGAAGCCCTTGTCACTGTCCCCAGGACCTCGGGCGAGAGGTCTGTCCCCAGCGGTGCGTGCTTTCCCAGCAGGCTGGTCCCTGTCCCTGGTGCGTCCCTTCCTGTTCTTGGGACGAAGGAATAAGAGGAGCAACAGGAATTAGAACACAGAAGGTTCTGGCATTATGGCCGTCAGATTCGTTACTGCCGACAGCTCTCCGGCCTCAGGGCCTCTCCCCGTGGCTCCGTGCGCCCCTGGTGACCCCTGCCCGAGCTGGCACCGCACGCACGCCCTGATGCTCTGGGTGACTTACGTGGTCTGGGGTGGACCGGGGGCCACGAGGCAGGTCCGTGTGGGGCCAGGGGCCGGGCTGACGGGGTGGAGGGGAGGGGCCTGGAGGCAGGTGAGTGACCCCCTCACCTTCCCCCTGGCTGCTCCCTGGACTAACCTGCCACGGGCCCACATCCACACGTCCTCGGGCCACAGCCGCCCCAGGGGGCCCCACACGAGGCCTCTCCGGGGTGTGGGCCCCTCCCCCGCACGTGCCTGCAGCAGGTGCACGGGCGTCTCCGGGCGGGAGAGCGGAAGACCGCACGGGCTCTGTTCGCCCGCGGAGGGCCTGCCCGAGTGCCCGGTGCTCAGGGGCCTGCGGGCTCAGGCGCGTGGTCGGGGGCCCGTGTCCACTAACAACCACTCCGATTAACACTCCGGGGCAGAGACCGCAAACCTCCGCCCGTGTGCCTGGGAACAGCTCCCTCTTTTGGCCTCAGAGGCACACGTTTCCACCTTGGGGTCCAGAGCAGCGCTGGGGCCCGGCCCCCGTGTGTGTCCGGCGGAGGGGCCTGGGGACCGGCGGAGGCGCGCCTGAGCCCTCCCGCTGCTGGCCGTCCTTCCGCCGCCTGCAGGCAGGGGTGACCCGCACCTGGGACCTGGGTCGTCTTTGAGGCCTCGCTGCCAGGGCCCCGCACCCCTGCTCCCTGCACAAAGCTGCCAGGCGGCGTGGCCCTGAATTAAGTCCCCTCCCGACTGGGTTCCCTCGCCGCCTGGAGGTGCCAAGAAAGGCCTGGCTGCTCGCCCTCCACTAACGAGCTGGCCCTGCTCTGCTGCCCACCTGCCTGCGTCCCTCCTCCGGGAGGCCCCGCCCTGCACCCCACACCCGGGGGGCCTGCTCCCGCAGCTCACCCCGCGGAGGCCGCAGAGCCGCCACACCCCTGACCCGGCGGCGGGCGGGGAGGTGCCGGGGACGCCCCGCTGACCGCCCACGCCCCCGCTGCAGGCTTTCCAGAGCTCGCTCCTGTTCGCCCGGGGGCGTGAGGGCCGCCCGGAGTTCTGCGTCCCCATGTGCATCGTGCCCGCCAGCATTAGCTGCAACATCCCGGGCTCAGACGTCAGCCTGGGCTCTGACACTGGCCTCAATGTCCTGGTGGAGGTGAGGGGCCCCAGCAACGCCGCCGCTCGGCCGGATCCAGGTCCGGGGAGGAGCCCCCCGCCCCCTGCAGGCCCAGGACAGGAGGCCCTGCTGCTTCGTGGGCTTATGGCCCCACTCAGGCGGACGGCAGGGCCCGGACGTGGTGTCCCAGGGAGGGCGTGCACGCGGGGGTTAGGGGACCGTGAGGGTGAGCGCTCTGGGGGTCAGCGGGGCATGGCCATGGCCTGGAACCCCCTGCCCGTGGCTGTCTGGGGAGGGTCTCCCGTGCTCGAGGGTCCGGCGGGCCCTGTGCTGGCCCCGCCTGGTCTGTGTGCTCCGTGCCGGACCTGAGGGCCTCCGGCCCAGCCGCGGGCTGCCGTGGGCAGTGGCCCAGGGTGGGCGCCTCCTCGAGGGTCACGTCGCCTGGGCTCCTGAGCTTGCCGTGCAAAGCCCTGCAGCCGCCGGAGGCCCTGGGAAGACGGCAGCTGGGGTCCCGGCTGTGGTTCAGAGCTGCAGCACCGCGAGGGCCGGGGAGGCTTCCCCTGGGCCTCGGTCCGGAGTGCGCTGCGCCCCGGCCTTGAGCTCGTGACCCGTGCACCTTGGCGTCTTGCTCATTTTCTCCCCGAATTTGCTGTCGGGAGGTGAGGTCATCCTGCTTCTGGGCAGGGCCACGGCCTCATTCTCAGGTGGTGGCTCCCGTGGGCCCCACACGTGACCTCGTTGGGTTCTCTTCCTGCTTCCTCTCGTGTACAGGAGGGCCTCGGGCAGACCCCACGTAGCCCCGGCCACGGGGCGCGGGAGGCTCCAGGCGTCGCACCTTTGCGGTGCTCACAGTGCTGCGAGGCTTCACCAGGGCTCTGTGCTGGGTGGGACCCGCCCCGCCCCGCCCCGCCCCTGCCTGGTCTGGTCCTCCCGCCCCAGTTCCTGGAGAGGACCTCCCAGCTCTCGGGCCCGGCCAGACCCCGTCCTCACGGCCAGTTCCACGGGCTCTGTGTCTTCGCTGTACCGAGTTCCACCTTATCTTCTCACGTGACACATTCTTGAAGGCCCAGTGAGGCCACACGTTAGCAGTTAGAGACGTGAAGCTTTGACGCCGGTGGGGTCTGCCCTGGGATGGCTCGGAGAATCTTCCAGGCGCCGCTGCAGGGGGTCTGCGGTTGGGAGGGGATGTTCCCACCGTGAGCAGGGCCAGGCCGGGGGCATCAGCACCCCTGGATTCCTCCTGGTCCCCACAAAAGGCAGAGAGGCCCGTGCGTGCACCACCAGCTGGGGACGGGGTGCCGTCCGTGCTGGTTTAGGAACGTGGTGTTGGGGGGAAGGTGCTGACTGAAATTGCTGGATCGAGACCTGGTGATGCCAGGTTGGGCCGCGGTGGCCTGGGGGCTGCGGGCCGGCCTGGGGAGCCCGGAGAGGGGCTCTGACCTGTACTCCAAGGTGCTGCTTTGGGGCCCAGCCAGGCGAGCGCTGGACCCGAGTGCCTGTCCTCGGCGGGCCGGGGAGGGGCGCTGTGGTCCGCGGAGCGTGCGTGGTGGTCTGGGCCGGTGGGGCAGCGGCAAGGAGGCGGAGAGGGCGCTCAGCCTGTGTGTGAGGAGGGCCCGCAGCTGATTTCTGTAGGAGACCCCCAGGCCGAGGAGCGTCTGGAGGGGTTCTGAGGACCTCTGTCCGGGAGCTGCTGTCCGCTAGGAGCATAGGTGCGCTCATGCGATGTGCTGGTCACGGGGAGACTGATGCCCAAAACCCAAATGTCACGGGGAGCTTCTCGGAAGGAGCCCACCAAACGGAAATTCCCACTGAGCCCATAAAATCTGCCAGCGCCCACGTCCTGCGGGGCCGCGGGGGCAGCAGGAGTGAACTGGCCCTGGGCACCCCTCCCCGTGGCGGGCGGTGTCAGGACGCAGGGACCACACCAGCGCGGCAGGGCCTGGGGTGGAGTGACCCGTGTCCCTCTCTGTGGCCAGACGTGTGACCGCATCAAGCAGTCGGCCAGCGGGACCAAGCGCCGCGTGTTCATCATCGAGACCATGGGAGGCTACTGCGGCTACCTGGCCAACATGGGGGGCCTCGCCGCAGGGGCCGACGCCGCCTACATCTTCGAAGAGCCCTTCGATATCCGAGACCTGCAGGTGCGTCCAGGCCCGGGCCCCCGGGGGTGACGGGGTGGGCGCCTGACTGACGGCACGCTCTTCCCTAGGCCAACGTGGAGCACCTGACCGAGAAGATGAAGACCACCATTCAGAGGGGCCTTGTGCTCAGGTAGGGCGCCCCCTCCTCGCTCACCGAGCCCTGGCTTCTCAGAGCCGTCCGGGCTCGGGGTCTAAACGCTCGGGGGCAGTCCAGCGTCTGCCCCGGTCCTCACTCGACCCCGAAGAAACACAGGAGTCGCTGCACGTGGTGTTAGAAACCGCATGCGCCTAAGTCACTGATGGGCAGTTTTTAAAAAGTCACTTTTGCTTTGTAGTCTGCTTTGCTTTTTTTATGATCTGCCTGGCCTCCTTGAAGAGGGGGGCACGATGTGCGGGGGGTCCGTCTGCCCCACTGTGTCCTGAGCACGGACCACACCCCCCACTGCACCCNCACACCCCACCCTCGCCCCTCCCCTGCCCAGGCCTGAGCACGCCCCATCCTCGCTCCCTCGCCCGCCATGCCCTGAGCACCCCCTCCCCCACGCCCCTGCAGGAACGAGAGTTGCAGCGAGCACTACACCACGGACTTCATCTACCAGCTCTACTCCGAGGAGGGCAAGGGCGTGTTCGACTGCAGGAAGAACGTGCTGGGCCACATGCAGCAGGTGGGGCCGCCACACACGCAGACATGCGACCAACTTGCAGCCCCTGCCTGGGAAGCTCTGTGTTCGAGCCTTGTTTTAGCTGTGGGGGGGAACGTGTGCTCCTTAGGTGGTTTCATCACGGCGTTTCCTTCCCTAAGTGACGTTCCGTTTAAAAGCTGTGGTAAATCCCAGCAGCTTTAGGAATTCTGTGCATGGGGAGACGGGCATCGTAAGGAAACTATCAACGCTCACACAGCCAAGTTCAGTGCTTCATCTATGGGGCCTTCAAACCTAAGTGTACAGATCAGACACGCGATGCTGGAGGGTTGCACAAGGTCAGAGTGCTCTGCAGGAGTCCTGGGAGGCTCTGATTTGCAGGTGCGCCCCAGAGGTCAAAGCGGGCGTGGATCAAGGGCGGCACCTGTCCTGGTCCTGAAGCGGCCACTCCACCGGCACCCTCCGGTATCTCAGGGGTTTTAACTTCGGGTCCACTCGTCTTCCAGAGGGCCCATCAGGTTCCTCAACTTGCGTGAGGACGTGGTGTGCCCCTGTGTATTTTCGTGGATGCCACCGGCCCACGGAGTGGGTCAGATCCTCAAGGGAAACAGTGACCTGCTCCCCGTCCCCAAATACGATTACGGAAGCCTGATGGAGGACTCTGAACTAATGAGGCCGCGAGCTGCCCAGCCCCGGTTGGGTGGGGCAAGCACCTGCCGCTGGCCTCACAGGCTGGGCTCCGGCCACAGGGCCCTGCTACATGCGAGGAGACAAAGACTTGCAAAAACAAAACAGAAACCCCCAAAACCCCTGCTTATATAGATTTGAGTCTCCTAAAAATACAAAGTGAGTTTTGCTAAATACTCGTAACTCTGCGTCTTTAAAAACAGCCAGGAGGGCACTGTTGTGTGACATTTCCTGTGACTCTGACCGACAGGGTGGTGCGCCTTCACCATTTGATAGAAACTTTGGAACCAAGATCTCCGCCAGAGCCATGCAGTGGATCAGCACGAAGCTGAAGGAGGCTCAGGGGAAAGGTACTGGGCATGGGGGGCGGGGACCCTGCGCCAGGGCAGGTGGCTGCCTACCAGGTGTGGGCGTGGGGGAGGTGGGCTCGTACCAGGGGCTGGGGTAGAATCCTGGGCGGGAGAGGTGGGTGCGTACCGGGCGCTGGGCATGGAATCCTGGGCGGGGGAGGTGGGCGCCTCTCCTGCTTTGCTTCGGTTCCGCCTTGAGCTGCACACGACAAAACGGTTTCGCGACGTCAAGGTTGTGGTGGGGAGTACTCGAATACGTGCTTTCTCCTCTTGGGAGTGACGGGAGGTGCTCGGGTGGCTTCGTGGAGTCCCTGTGATGGGCAGAGTGGCTCCGTTACGAGACTGAGCACCTCCCCTTCCCTGTGTCTCCGACTCGGGTCTGGCTTGCACTTGGCACACCTGAGACTTGGGATTCATTCGTGCGCATTCCTTTTGGAGAAAACCAGGAACTGGCAAGTGCCTGGGCCGCTGGCGCCTTTGGAGCCTGAGTGTGTCCTGCTTCCCGCACGTCCACTCCTCCCACCAGGGGGAGCCTCAGGACTGCGGACCACTCTCCCGCGTCCCCGCAGTCCGCCACCCTGCAAACCCGCAGGGGCTGGCATAGTTTAGTGGACGGAAGCCCACAGATGGCATGGCCCACTGATGCCGCGTTAGGGTTTGCACGTGCCCACATTGTGGGCATGTGCGTGTCTGGGGTTCAGTGCTGGGGCCCACCGGCTCGGCCCCCACCCCCGGGTCCTGCTGACGCGCATGGGCCCAGCAGTGTAGACGTGCTCACCAACCACAGGCTGGCTCACCTGCACCGTGTAGGAGTTCCCCGTCACTTTCGGAGTCGTGCTGTGATGGGGTACCGGGCAGCGTCGCTGTGGCTTTGAGGTGACCTTCAAAAGCGATGAAGGAAATGCCAGGTTCCCTTGTGTTAATTTCAGGGTCTTGCTGTTCCATGGGCTCTTCCAGCATTTTGCGTGTTTTTCTATTGTTTGGTAATGTTTACCTTGTTCGTGTGTTTTACACTTTTGTTGTTTTATAGAGTTAAAATCATTTTGGTTATTTTATAGAAACTTGTTCTACTTTAGATGATAGGAAATTCTTCTATCTAATACTCTGTCGATTGGGTGTTGCAGGTTGGGATTTCACGCGAGGCTTCCCATCTGTCTGAGTGCATGGTATCTCTTAACGAAGTGCTCCTAATCTTTATGTAGCCAGTTTGCTTTTTCCTTTATGACTTGAGCTCTGTTTTCCTAAAGCATCCTTTTATGTTAACTGTTCGATCCACCTGAGTTGTTAGGAGCGTGAGGTCGGAGTTCATGTTCATGTGGAGACTCGCTTGCCTGGGTGCCATCTGAGAAACGTCTAGTCTCCAGCACAGCCGGCAGTGTGTAAACTTACCGGGACCATCTGTGGGCTACTGGGGTTTCTGAATGATTACAGAGAGCCGGGAAGGCAAGGCCCTTCTACCCGGACCTCCTTCCACTGTTTAGCCATTCTTGGCCTTTTGAGCTGGCGCAGAAACAGAATCGGATTGTCAGGGCCCACCAAAACTCCACTGTATTTCTTGAGAGAATTACATTTAACCAAGAATTTGGAGGAAGAATTGATATTAAAAAATTTGTTTTAATGTTTACTTTTGAAAGACAGAGATAGATCATGAGCAGGGGAGGGGCAGAGAGGGAGACACAGAATCTGAAGCAGCTCCAGGCTCTGAGCTGTCAGCACAGAGCCCGATGCGGGACTCGAACTTATGAATCGTGAGATCATGACCTGAGCTGAGGTCGGCTGCATAACCGACTGAGCCACCCACGTGCCCCTCCATTGGATGTTTTGAGAGAAGTATATTTAATCAAGAATTTGGAGGAAGAATTGACATTAAAAAAAATTTTTTTTAACGTTTGTTTTTGAGAAGCAGAGCATGAGCAGGGGAGGGGCAGAGAGAGGGGGAGAGACAGAATCCTAAGCAGGCTCCAGGCTCTGAGCTGTCAGCACAGAGCCTGACGCGGGGCTTGAACTCACAAACCATGAGATGACTTGAGCCAAAGCTGGATGCTTAACTGACTGAGCCACGCAGGTGCCCCTTATCTCTTATTAAAGCATGAAGATCTTGCATATCTTTTGCTAAGTTTATTCCCAACTTCTTGATATTTAAAAAAAGCATCATTGTAGACGGCTTTTTTTTTTACAAACCACTGGCCTATAGAAATACAGTTGTTGTAAATGGAGTTACTTTGTGACCAGTAACATTCTACACACTCTTATTTCTGGTAATTACTAGTAGATCTGCTTTTCACACCCACGGGCATCTTCCCAGGTGCATACAAGCTTACACTCTGGGGTGGGTTTCACTCCAGAGAAACCTGCGAGAGCTGCTGTGACGGGGGCTGCTGGCCCCAGTGAGAACGGGGAGCACGCAGTGCCCCTTGACCAAGCATTACTGTCACCTAACTGGGGTCGCTCTGCACTGAACGCTTGCTGTTGGTCTCTGCCAAGTGTCTGATTCGTGAGGATACTGATGTTCATTAGGTGTTCTGTGATCACAGAAGGGTACTTTGTGTTTCCCGTATCTAATGAGACCATCTCATAAGCCAAAATGGCATAAAGTGAAGAAGTAGTTTGTGCAGGAAAATCCGTGAGCCTCTCTAGACCCCAAGACCGCTTAGGACATGCATGAAAGACATCCGGGTGAAGCCTGGAGGCTCACAGCTCAAGGCTGCCATGGCTGGTGCGCGTGCGGTTCCCGGGAAGGCGCCGGGTGGCGCGCATCTTGGCCCCCACCCCCACCCCCCGGCCTGCTCCCTGCAAAGCAAGGCTCAGTGCTGATTGCGCTTTTTGCCTTTTTTTGTAAAAGGGAAAATCTTTGGTTTTCATTCAGTTTTCGGAAACAGGTATCAACGCAGGTCTTTCGTAAAAGCAGGGTAGCTGTACAGACGCCCGCGCTGGCTGGCGGTTCACGTGCGTTTTCNGGTCCCTGGGGAATCAGGGAGGTGGGGGTCCCGCCCCGGCATGGTTGGGGTGTGGGCCTAGGTCATCACATGAGGCCTGGGGGTGGCGGTCCCCTGTGGAAATCAGGGAGATGGGAGCTTTGCCCTTTCTGGAGGGCTGGCCGACCTCCCTGGGACCCCTCCCGCCAGCCCCCCGCCGCCTTCGCAGGGAGGGTGGGTGGACCACGGTCTCCCGTGTTTACAGAGCCGCTCCTGGGATCTTTAAACTGTCCGAGCAGCTCCGTTTTCTAAAAATTTTCTGGTGCCTGTGGCGCTGGTAACCCCCCGTACCGCAGACGCCGGTGGTTTGGGTGGGTGCCTGTCCTCACCCGGTCTCCTGACCAGGCTGACTGGATCTGTTCATCGATAACGTGAGATTTCAGAAACAGGTTGAAACAGATCCCACGGAATTTTAGTCTTCAAGGAACCAGCTCTGGCTCTGGTTCTTTCCACAAAGTGTGTTTCATACGTTCCTTGTTTGGGGTTTTCCCTTCCCAGTTCCCGCAGGGGTGCTCACCCCTTAACTTGCAGCCTCTGCGTGCGCTCGTTAGCCTACGCTCCCCGGGACATTGCACCGAGGCCAGTGTCCCGCTTCCAGTACTTAGGGAGCTGCCCCCCAACTATCGGAGCGCCCCTTCCCGGGGTCCTGGGGGCGCATCGCTAAGCACAGGTAGCAGCGGCCCCGCTCAGGGTGAGTGTGCGAGACGAGGCCACGCCTCCCCCCACGCTGGCAGGGTTGTGTGCCGTGGCCCCCGGGACTTGTCCCACCTGTCAGAAGCCGGAGAGCATGGGGGCCTTGCCTCCTGCTCGAGGAGGGGCACCAGCCGGCCGTTCTCTGCCCCCCATGACCTGCTGCCCGCCGGCAGCAAACCTCCCGTCCCGCCCTCCGTGTGACATGTCATTTGCTCCGACACCACTCTGTCCTGCAGGAAAAAGATTTACGACCGAGGAGTCCATCTGCGTGCTGGGAATAAGCAAAAGGAACCTGCTCTTCCAACCTGTGGCACAGCTGAAGCAGGAAACGGACTTCGAGTAAGTAAATAAAACCGCGTGTAGCCTCACTGCCTGTAGAGGGATGGACAGAGCAGCACTGCCGGGGTCGAGGCCAGCGACGCGTTCTCACGAGTCACTCAGACACGACGCGGGAAGGGCAGGGAACAAGGGCCTGCTCCGTCGTCCCGTCCTCACGGCCCCCCACCCCGTCCACAGGCACCGGATCCCCAAGGAGCAGTGGTGGCTGAAGCTGCGGCCCCTCATGAAGATCCTGGCCAAGTACAAGGCCAGCTACGAGGTGTCGGAGCCGGGGCAGCTGGAGCCCGTGCATCACCGCGGCCACGAGGAGCCGGCCGCCATCTAGACCCGCGCTGCACGGCCGCCGCCGGCGGCGTCCCGTTTACCGCCCGTTTTTGTGACACTTAAGTTATTCATCGGCACTTGACGTGAGTTCTGTCGACGTGGACACGGTCACAGAGCCCCTCCCGTCCCCTCCCTCACGGACCCCCAGCCTCCAGCACGACCTGTCTGCTGTGTTGTGTCTCCTACTCTGTCTCTCGCTTTGAAACTCGTGTATCCAGTAGAATTAAACGTTCGGCTAAAACTCCAGCCCTGGGCCTCGACTGAGCTTTGTAGACATAGGCACTTAAATCCTCGGGATAAAGGTTTTCTCGGCAGGTACTGACAGAATATTTTTACAGGGATCAGTGACCCAGGCCACGTGTGAGTTCAAAGTCCTTGAGGACGACACAGATTCCGCTTTCACCCACGGCAGAGGTGGGACTTGTCAGGTGGGCGGAGGGGGCCCTGCACAGATGACACAGGTCCTACTCAAGTGACTCCACGTGCAGAATAAAGACTAGAAACCGGGACTGTCTCTTAAGAACGAGGCGAGCTTACCCAGCAGACTTCACTCCCAGCCGCGCGCTGACGTGGCGGGGGAAGTCAGTGTCCGGCGGGCCCACACTCCAGCCCTGTGGGCAGTCACAGGCAGCGGGGATGACCTGCTTCCCCCAGGGAGGGAACACGGCCACTTTCCATCTGTGCTCAGTGAAGAGCGTCTGCCTGCTGTGTCATCTAGAGGCGTACGGGACGGGCCCTGGACCCGGACGCAGGAAGTACGTCTGGAGCAGCACCGAGCGCGCTCTGGCTCTGAAATACGTACAGTGAGCAACAGGAGACGGTGGGAGGAGGGGAGGGCTTACCAGGCCGCCCTGGGTCACCCGGCCATTCCAGACTTTTCCACGGGGCCTGGCTGTGACCACACGGGGTTTACAAATCAAGGCACATCGGTTTTAAAAAGGGCCCCCAGAAATCCTGTAGCAAAATGTCATTTAAAACCATGACTGAAGGAAACACAGGTAGGTAAAGATGCTTTTTATTTTTAAATGTTTAAAATAAATACTCCATGATTTTAGTTAAAAAAGCATCTAGACCCATCAGAAAATCTTAGAACTATAATGTGTGCATCGTGGCATCAAATACATGCTCAGGATCGTCTGTTCCCTTCTGAGACTGAGGAGCTGGGTCTGACCAGCCACACACAGTGATACATTTTATCACGTGTGTGGAGGGGGGGAAACAGTACCTTTCCTCATCTTTCAAGTTAAATCAGCCCAGGCTCCGTTAGAGCAGTGGCGCCGGCCTCCCTGCCCGGCCCGCGCCCCAGCACAAACTATCTCAGGGTCCACGACGGGTCCTTGGCGATTTTCGCATTCTCGGGTCCGAGCAGGGCCAGGCTGCGTGTGCTCCTCCCAACGCCCAGGTACCTGGCAGGTAGGGGGTAGGTCAGGGCCGTTCCTGCACCCGGACCTTCGGGGGCCACAGGCTCTACGCACTCGGCCACACAGCACTTACTGGTCACTCACGGTGATGAGATCCTCGCGGCTGACAGCAAAGAGCCGCTCCCGGTGCGCCTGCTTCAGCTCGTCCGAGAGGCCATACAGGAAGTGGTCCAGCCCTGCGGGCAGTGGGGATGGAGAGAAGCCCTTACCCACGCTGCCCTGCTCCAAGGGGACTTGACGGACACGCTTCCAGCACAGGTCAAGGCCTCTCCCCAGGGCTGGGGGGTGCTCGTGTGCCCCCCCCTCAAGCCCTTTAGTGATGGAGCCCCCCAACCCCGCGAGGGACAAGCCCCAGAGGCCCACGTGTGTGCGTCACTGAGGAGAGGACACGGCGGGGCTCAGGCCAGGGTGCTGTGTCCGCCAACATAGTTCGTCAGGAACAGCAAATACCTCTGTCTGAAGGGGCCACGGGGGCATCCACGGCAGAGAAGACGGACAGCTTGGCCTCGTCGATGTCCTGCTGTGTGAATCGCCCAGCCTTAGCCCAGTCGACAGCCTTCGCAAAGGACTGGAGTGTTTCTGTCGAGTGCGGATCCCTAGGAGGCCAGAGAGACTTGCACGCGGCCCACTTCACCAGCAGGTGTTACGCACGGCCGCTGGTTCACGGAGAGGAGACCAGGTGGGCGGGGAACAGGCCGCACAGACGGGCACAGACATGCTGAGAATGTCTGGATAAAGCCCCTCTCTTCCTTAAGAAGCACCTGGAACGTCCTCGTGACCAGCCCTAAGTGGGTGATCCCAGAGACCCCGCTCGGCCTACAGGGAGCCTTCCCGCTCTGTGCGCACAAGTCCCCTCGGCCTGCGGGACGTGGATATTCTAACTTGTGTCCTCGGACCCTCAGGAGCCCAGAAAGTCTCAGCTCACGTTCTCGGTAACTAAGTCTTCGTCTTGGGTAAGCACAGTACTTAAGCTAAAACGTTTCCCGCTAGCACCGAGACCGGATGCTGCTGGGGTGGTTATGCGGCCAGGAAGCGAGAAACAAGGGGAAGCACTTCTCTTTCAAAGGTTCGCCCGCGTGGAGAGCGGCCCTCAGGCAGAGCGCGCGGCGCACACTCACCGGTACGAGTAAAACGTGAAGAGCCCGTCGCGGCCAAGTCTCGCGCCCGCGCCGTACGCGCCGCCCTTCTCTCGGATCTCCGTGTGCAAGAACTTGGCGGTCACAAGGTGCGCGAGGACCTTCAGACTGCAGTGAAGGATTAAAGACCACGAGTGATGGACGTGTCTCACATGGCAGGAACACAAAGGAGAAAGAATGAATGGACAGGAGTGGCCCCCGCGACTTGAGACAGCGCCCAGGGGACTGGAGGTCCCATCCGTCGGGTGAGCAGGTGGCCAGCCTCAGGGCTCGGGCACACCCACAGACCCTCCTTCATCTAAGCCCCATTCTGCCGGCTCTCACTCTCGCCCGAAACACGGGGACCCTCCTGGAGAAGACACGAGTTCTATCAATGGGTCCTCTGTTCGTGGTCAGAACCTAAGTGAGAGGTGGCAGCTAGTGGCCTGGGCGAGAGCCAGAGGCTTCCAGCAAGTTATCTTCCCAGGACAGAGGGTGGCCACACTAACAGGCCCTCCACACTAACAGGAGGCGTGAACAGGTGCCCCAGGACGGTGGTGGGGTTGCTGCTCGCCTCGTGGGCTCTCGGGGCCAGACCTGCGCAGATGGGGCCCCCGCATCACCCCTACACGTTTTTCAGTATTCCGTGTCACATGAGGAACACAAGTTCACAGCTGGGAAACTGTAGAGTACAAAGAACGGGGGAGATCTCGGTATCCCCCCACCCAGGAGCGCTTACAACATCTTCGTGCTTTAAATGTACTTACGCGAGGAAGCGCGTGGCCCTGGTCTGCGTGGTTAGTGTACAGACCACAGGTCAGTTCCCACAGATGTGGGCCCACGCTGGCAGGACGGCGGAACCTCTCCGTGCCCGGCAGCAGCCCCGTGCCCCGCCAGGCGACCCCCCTGCTCTCTGGGCGCCCTCCCTGCCCTCCAGGCCCCGCACCTGGCATGGTCAGGGTCTGTGTAGGGGGCGGTCCTCACGCATTCGCCCACGTGGTTCACGGGGAAGGGGAGCAGGAAGTGCGTCTTCACCTGGTACGGTCTGAAGGTAGGGTCCTGGGGGACAGGTGTGGCCGTGTTGGCTCACGGCCAAGGGGGGGGTGGACGCCAATCACTCCTCACAGCCCCCCTGCTTTACAACGAAATATGCCGACCCCGACCCAAGGAACACAGTTCCCCAACTCGGAACGTCCCCCCTGCACCGTCTCCACCCGCAGTCCACCGTGTGACTCCACCTGTGCCTTCGTGTCCAGAAACGCTACATGTCCGCCATCTGTGAGGGGCCGCACCCAGCCACGGCCCCCAGCAGAGTGGGAGGGCCACAGTGCCCCGCCGACGGGGCGGACGCCACGCAGCCACGGTGCCACGGGGAAGACAGCAGGTCGGGAGGAGGCGGGGAGCGCAAGGCCCCCGGGGCGTGTCCCCCACACGAGCTCCTTCCAGGAAGGGCTCCTTCCAGGGTGACGGGCCGTGTGTACGTACCGTAATCAGCTTCCTTACGACTCGGGGGCTGCCGATGTGTGTGCTTCCACCAGACGCACTGGGGACGGGCTTCTGAAAATACAGGGTTTCCAAGAGAAGTGAGAAAACTCGCGGACTCACCGGAAATCATCCAGGTCTGGTCACAAAGACACACACGTGCCACGTGACCTCAGGAGCAACGTGTTACATTAGCGTGACGTCTGTGCAGGTCCTCGGGTCGACCAGTCCTCACAGGGACACAGCGGAGGAGGGGCAGGCCCCCCTCTGCACAAACACCCGCTGTGAGCTCACAGGGCAGACGGCCCCGCTCGGGACACCAGGAGACCCGTCCGTGCACCACAGCCGCCCGCAGCACTTGCCCGCAGCACAGAGACCTGCCCGTGCGGGTGGGCTTCCGGCCATTCTCACGCCGGCTCGGGGGATCATAACCCACGGCTCTTCCGCAGCAGGAAAGCACTCGCTGCAGAGGCTGAAGTGACAGGAAGGGCGCGCAGGAGCCAAGGCCAGACCGTGGGGCTCCGACAAGTCCTCCCTGGGCTGCCCCCGGGCAAGCTGCTCGACCCTGCTGTCCTCTGCTCCCTCCCCTCCCCCCGCCAGGACGTGCGCCCGGCCAGGCTGCCGCCCCGTGAGCGCACTCACCTCCACTATGCGTGGGCGCTCAGCCTTGTGCCCCGCCTCACCGCCACCAAGGCTTCCGACGAACTTGTCCACCGCCTTCTCGGCCAGAGACAGCTGCTGAGGCGTAGCGTTCAGGGAGCACCTGTTCAAAGAGCCGTGAGTGAGTAGGAGGCGCTACTGTAAAAGATACAAGTTTTAGATTCATTACAATTTGTACAAACACCACAAAGGAGTGAATACGACTTTTCTACTTCTCATCCGGAACAACAGCGATTAACCTGTTCAAGAGAAGCAGCCGCACAGAAGTAATGGCTGCAGGCGCAATGGCCGCACTCCTGACCCTGACTCGTTCTCCCCACCCCTTCAGGAGAGCACGCAACACACCTCCTGCTACCGGGGCCTTCGGGCTTGCGTTACCTGAAGGAGGAAAACCTAAGCCACTGCCTAGAAGGGAAGTCCACAATTTGAAACCGTGAACTGGTCATTAAAGTGGAGAAGATGAAGTTGCCGAGGAATTACCAAGCTCTCCAGAAATACTCTCACATCAGTCCCCTAAGTTCCGCTGCGCGTGCGGCCGACAGACTAGACGCTGTGGGTCTCCACCCCTGGGCCCTAGCCCTTCACGGGAGGTGCCGCCTGGTCAGCACGGACTGTTCCAGACGTTACACCAACTGTGCCAACAGTCGTCCGTTCCCTGCCACGAATACGCAAAGCAGCGTTTTATGGAGAAGGAAACAGAAGGTCCGACTGGTCACAGTGCTTATGGTCACAGGGGCGCCTGGGGGGCTCAGTCAGTTAAGCGTCCAGCTTCAGCTCAGGTCATGATCTCAGAGTTCGTGGGTTCGAGCCCCATGTCTGGCTCTGTGCTGACAGCTCAGAGCCTGGAGCTGCTTCAGATTCTGTCTCTCTCTCTGTCCTCCCTCCCTNACTGTGCCAACAGTCGTCCGTTCCCTGCCACGAATACGCAAAGCAGCGTTTTATGGAGAAGGAAACAGAAGGTCCGACTGGTCACAGTGCTTATGACACCTGCCCTCACAGGGGCGCCTGGGGGGCTCAGTCAGTTAAGCGTCCAGCTTCAGCTCAGGTCATGATCTCAGAGTTCGTGGGTTCGAGCCCCATGTCTGGCTCTGTGCTGACAGCTCAGAGCCTGGAGCTGCTTCAGATTCTGTCTCTCCCTCTGTCCTCCCTCCCCGTTTCTGCTTGCACTCGCTCTGTCTCAAAAGTAAATAAACATTAAAAAATTTTTTTGGAAAACACCTGCCCTCGCAGGGGTCGGGAAGTCTGCGGTGGCCCCCAAGGACCAACGGGGAGGACGCTGGGGAGCTCTAGAAAGAACCAGTGAGATGCTGCAAACACAGCGTCAGTCGTTTAAAATCTCCTTCGTGCTCAGGGGCCTGAGGGCTCAGAGGGGGCTTCCCTCCCCCATCGGGCGCCTGCTCTCACGAGAGACGCTGAGGGCTGCTCGGCCCCCGCCAGCGCGCCTCCCCTCGGTCGCAGGGACCTCTTGCCTGCGGCACGTTTGCGGTTTACGTCTGGAACCTCCCTAGCCAGACATTTGCAAGACTGGGCTCTGCAGCTCTAGGGTTCCGGCAGCTTCCCCCTGCCCACCCCCCAGCCTCTGCTCTGCTTGCGTGGGTTATTCCAGAGAAGGACGAGTTTAGGCTCCCGCCTCGCGGGGCACACGTCGGACGGCCGCGCTGTGGGGGGGTGGGGGGGGACGAGGTCTGCTGAGAAGCCGGCCGGGAGCCCCACCTCATGTGGTCTCGGTGCAGCACGTGCTTCCTGATGTGAGGCAGCTTCCGGAGGACGGGACCCATGTCGGCCATGTCTGCGATGCTCTTCAGGAGCCTCACCTGAGCCGGAGAAAGAGACCCTGGAGGCTGAGCTGCGGACAGGCCGCAGGCCCGCTCCCCGGTCTGGTAGCCAGACCCCTGACTTGAGAAACCGGCTGTGGGGGGTGGGGGTGTGGGATGCGCCTGTGAGGCTTGTGGGTGGGAGAGGGGAAGGGGGGGGGGCGTGAGGAAGAAAAAGGTGAATTACGACAATTTTCCCTCCGAGACGTGACCAGCCAGAGCGAGCTTTCCCGGGGCACGGAGAGTCGGGCCCCAGGTCACCTGGTCCATCCCGCCGAAGGTCTCCTGCAGGCCCCCCGCGGGCGTCAGCGTCTGGCTGGCTCTGACGGCCGCGTACAGATGCCCCGAGTCAGGCAGGCCGTTGGACAGCTCCTGAGCGGACATCTTCACCAACACTCGGAAGTGCTCCTCCTCTTCAAAGCACGGGCTTCGGGGACAAGAGCATGTTAAGTCCCCGGAGACCAACCACCCCAGTTTCGAGATTCCCGGAAAGTTAATTAAATGTTAGTTTTCAGACGAGGAGCTACGACACTCAGACGCCTGCCCCCCGTCCCCCGCCGCCGTCCCCAGGAGGAGGGTCTGGACAGCGACCTGTTGAATATGTCACCCCACAGCTGCATCATGTCTGGCAGGTTTCTATCGAGGCAGAAAGATGAAAACAGCACACCCTAAATCGTGAGAAAAGGAAACGAGGACTTAATAGAAGGGACAGAAGAACGTGCTGGAGCAGCGCCAGGAAGCGCCCCGTGACGCAGAAGGAACTGCTACCTGCTCGAACGTGTCCAGGTGCGAGTCGTCGGGGAGCACGTACGGGGACACGGCCATCCCCCCCGTCTTCAGCTCGATCTGCTGAGCCTGCTGTCTGTAGTCCAGAAGGCCGCAGCCCAGCCTGTCGCAGCAAAGGGGGGTTCCCAGCCGCCCGCACCCCACCCCACGCCGCTTCCCACCGCTCGCACCCCGTTCCAGGCAGAGGGGAGGTGTG
>NW_027529424.1:11390798-11444614 GCF_008692635.1 Crocuta crocuta | reverse complement strand
ATCCTAAGCCCCGCTTTTGCAAGGACGGCCTCCCCTGGGGTGTTTCCTTCCTTCTAAAACGTTCTGGCCCTGACTTCAGGGCTCAAGTGTTGCATCTCAGAAAGGAGATGTGGAAAGCCAGCCTCTGTGAGCTACGAAGTCCCCTCAGCACGGGTGAGGCCATGGGAGGGACATCCTCACTCTCCCCCCCGGGGGAAAGGACTTCAGGCACGGTGACCACCGTGAGGCCCCCCAGAAGCGGCCGGGCCGTGAAGGACAAGCAGGGGGGCCGTGTCCAAGGGAGGGCAGAGAACGCGGCAGCGGTCAGCGGTGTCCGCCCGTGACCTCCGCCAGGTGCACGGTCCCGCGTCCTCTGGATCCTGCCCAGGAAGCTCACAGGCGCCGGCCCACTTGCTGTCGGGTTTTGTTCCCCGGACGGACGCCCCGGCACAGGGACAGAGGCGCGATGGCCCCGCCACGCCGGGCCACCGAGACCCGTGGAGAAGCAGGCCGTGGGGGCATAATCTCACATCCACCCGGACGCCTGCTTTACAAGGGGTCACAGCGGTCTACAGCTCAGTGGGGACCACGCGGCCAGGTCACCCCCGGCCTCTGTGTCCGACGTACTTCTGCTTTCTGATTAAGATCTCATTCTTCACAATCGTAAGAGGAACTAAGACGTGTCTTTACTTACCTACCTAACACTAGGGGTTTTCCAAATTAAAATGACTTGCTAAAAAGCGATTACTGATGTAGTGACACAAAATAAATACGTGTATGTGCAGAGACCTGACTCTGTGACCTCACGTGAGCGCCATGGCCCGAGACCTGACTCCATGACCACTGGCGCGCCTGAACGAGACCCTTACTTGGTGAGGACGCTGCAGAAGAGGGGCACGTAGGGCCGGAGCTCCTCGGGAAGGGTGTGCAGGCTACAGAAGGCTCTGAAGTACACCACGCCGTTGGTGGGCTGCGCACAGTACTGCACGGGGGTCTCGCCAGCTGCAGGGACAGAAGGCAGCGACCTTGGAAACCTCATCACTCTTGTCTTGGGTAATATTTAAACGCTGGTACTTTTCAAGGGTGTTTAAAATTCACATCGGCAAAGGCTAATCTCCTTCGAGGTGAAACTGTAAGTTCTCCGCGCGGAAGAAAGCCACCTCTGCCAGGCCTGGGACGGAGGGGGTGCTCCTCGGCGCCTGCAGCTGTGCGCCCCTCCCCCCGCCCCGTGCGGCCTCGGGGGCTGGCAACGCCCAACCTCCTCCCCCTCCCGTCCCACGTGCCCCCCGCCACGAGGTGCCACGACCCACCGTGCATGTGGCACCCCAGGGCCTCGGGNCACAGACAACCTGTGATTTACCTTCACCAACTCTTCTAATGACCTTAGTGGACCTCGCTGATGAACTGAAACTAGGGGAGCATGAAGACGTGGGAACGTTAACCCTGCCTCCCAGAGGCCTCCTCCGAAGGAAAGATCTCGTTTATGCGTGCGCGTGCACACACACACACACACGCACACATACGCGGCACACACATGCACGCGCACACCCACTACAGGGCCGTAGTAAACACAAGGAGCCATGTTAAGAACAGAGAGAAAGTGAGGGTGCTTCTCAAGATCAAAGTGACCCCATGACCAAGTGCATGGCCCAAATACGGACTCTTCGGGGCACGTGCTCCCGTGAGCCCACGGGCAGCAGAGCAGGAGACGNGGCCTGTCGCCTCCCCCCGCCTCTCCCCACTTCTCCCCAGCGGGGCTGTGCACCAGGGTGCTGGTGTGGATACAGAGCCAGGCCACAGCCGCCCACAGACCTGCCAGGGCCACCTCCAGGTGCGTCAGCGGGATGGTGGGCTCGATGTCCGACACCTTCAGTGCAGGCAGGCAGCATGTGTCCTGAGCTTGGCTCTGCTGAGTCTGTAACTCCAGGCCTATAAGCAAGCGGCGTGAGGAACATTCAGGGCAGGGGCTGGAAGGTGTGGCGACCCGCCACACGGCCCGCAGGCTTCCCAGTTTGCTTGCTGCCGGTTCCAAGCAAACCCAACTCCAAGCACCACCACCGTCAGGGAGGCCAAGCTTTCCTAAGTCCCTCCCCCTTCCCCACACGTGAAGGAACGGCTGTGCTGCGGGCCGGGCTTGCTCAGTCTCCCCTCCACCCCACCAGGCTCTGTACTAGAGAGCCTGAATGCTCAGCCCAGTTTTCAGACCATCAACCCATTCCCTACTGGATTAGAAATTCTAGCTTTTGCACCTTAGTCTCCTGCAAGCTGCGCCAACCTGAGCGCAGTGCCTGTGCAATCTCGCATTTCACACGCTCTCCAAATGCTCAAGCACACGTTTTCTGGGCCCGATCTCTCACAGATCCGGTAACAGGGGAGAGGCCCTTCCTCCCTGGAGTCATAGAACCGCGCTGCCCGTCAGGGCGGGAACCCCAAACTGCACTGCCCATCGGGGGTGAACCCCAAACCACACTGCCTGTCAGGGGGGAACCCCAAACCGCACTGCCCATCAGGGCGGGAACCCCAAATCACACTGCCCGTCACANCCAACCTGAGCGCAGTGCCTGTGCAATCTCGCATTTCACACGCTCTCCAAATGCTCAAGCACACGTTTTCTGGGCCCGATCTCTCACAGATCCGGTAACAGGGGAGAGGCCCTTCCTCCCTGGAGTCATAGAACCGCGCTGCCTGTCAGGGCGGGAACCCCAAACTGCGCTGCCCATCAGGGCGGGAACCCCAAACCTCACAGCCCATCAGGGCAGGAACCCCAAACCTCACAGCCCATCAGGGCGGGAACCCCAAAGGCTGGGCATCTGCACCTGGAATGGCACACTAGGGAAAACACTGCACGGTTTCAAGTCCGCCAAACAAACAGCTTCATCTCCCACGGCAGTCTGAGCTGAGAGGACCTGGCCCCCGTGTCTACCTCCGAGGTCCCGACCCCTGACCGTGGGCTGCCCCGCACAGGCACGGGACTGCTGCATCTGGCCCACAGCACTCACCCCAGGAGACGCTAAGGAGCAGGCTCTTGGCAGCTTTCCACAGGCTTTTCCAGCCCCCCCGACTGGGTGTTACCTCCATCAACTGCTGGCTGACCCCTGGCCCCCTTATCCCTCGACACTGCTTAGGTCAGCAGGAGCTGAGGAGCCCACCCTGTTCAGTTCTAGGGCCTCCCACCCCCGTCCTGAGCTGCACCCCCAGACCCGCTCCCCCAGGGTTCCCCGGTTGGCCAGGTGACAAGCTCCTGATGGCGGGGCTATGGCCCGCGACCAGGGACACAGACACCCCAAAGTGGAAGGCTGTCCAGGTTTTAGTGAGCCAGTCTCCCGCCCCCACAGTGCTCACTGTGCTCACCTACAGCGGAAACTCAACACGCACACTGCTCTCACCGGAGTCCACATCTAAGATGTACTGACCAGAAACCCCCCTCACGCGCTAGCACCACGTCTGACGTGGTGGAACCACGCAGTGGTCTGTAAGCACAGCTCCACTCACACGGGGTGTGGACCTGAGCACACGGGATTTCTCTAGAACCAAGCCCACCTGTGTGGCAGGGCAAGAGTCTGGTAAGTCGGGGCTCTACTGCGTTCTGTTGCTCAGGCCCACAATTCTGCTCTGTGCTACACAGGGCTTTAGTCAGAGACGGAAAGCGAGCGGGACGGACTGTATCCAACTAAGCTTCTTCACAGCAAACTGTCAACAAAATCAAGCAGTCTACAGAATGGGAGAAAATATCTGCAAACCACCTCTGATAAGGAGTTAATATCTAAATACATAAAGAACTTGTACAATTCAACAGGGAAAGCATAAATAACCTGACTAAAAGTGGGCAGGGGATTTGCATAGCCCCTTCCCTGACAAGTCATGCAGATGGCCAAGAGACCCGTGAAGAGCAGCTCGACATCCATCACCAGGGAGACGCAGATCAAAAACACCTCATCCCTGCCAGAGCAGCTGCATGCGGGGGAGGGTGTGGAGCGCAGGGAGCAGTGCCGGCGGGGGCGGGAGATGGTGTGGGGGGTGCAGAGCCTGGCGCGCTGCTGGGAGGAGCCCAGGGTGGTGTGGCCACAGTGGAGACCAGACGGAGGTTCCGTTCTATCACTGGACCGAGCAACTCTGCCTCTGGGCAGTTAACTCAAGAGGAAAAAGCCTAACTTGGAAAGGTGTCTGTACCCCCATGTCTGTTGCAGGGTCGTTCACGATGGCCAAGACCAGGGAGCTGCCTAGGTGTCCGCAGTGGAGGAAGGCGTGTACGTACAAGGGCTTACGTAGAGCCATAAACAGAAGTCTTGCCATTTACCAAAACACAGAGGGCACCACGCTTAGTGACAGGAGTCCGAGAGAGAGAAACACGTGTGCTCTCACGCACATGTGGCATCTGAAAAAGCAAACGCCAAGCTCACGGTGACGACAGACTGGTGGGTGGTGTGTGAGGAATGGACACAGGGGGACAAGGTACACACAGCATGAAGTCACAGCACGTGCGACACAGCTCGGGGACTCCAGGGGAGAAGGCGTGCTGCACGTGTGAAAGCGGCTAAGCCAGCAGACCTCATGGTCCCCATCACAAGCTGCAGCCGTGCGGGGACGGTGCGGACTAGCTGCCCTGTGGTCGTTCTGCAAGATGGGCAAATATCAACTCACTGTGCTACACGCCTGAGGCTACAATAATGTACCAACCGTACTTGCTTATGCACTTATTAAACCCATGGAGCAGACTGTCCTCGGATGGAGAACATGCCAGCTGACCTTACCCAAAGGCCAAGCGATGAGTTATATATCAATTTAAAAAAAGAAGATGGACTTGTCCAGTGGCACTCATGAAACAGAAGCGATTATTCTATTACTCACGATTAGCTGGCTGCATTTATGAAGAGCTTACAACAGCTGTAGGTAAATCCAGAACCCTGAGATCAAGAGTAACGGCTTACACGCTGAATCGCTTTCACTAGACTACATCGCCTGCACCAGTGCCTGATAGGTAACCTGACAGCCCTCACACCATCCCGGCCACCTGCCATTCTGGTGGGGTGGGAGGGGTCGGTGCAGACTGTGTATCTACTTTGATAGATTTCATTTATTCGTATAACTTACAGATGATAAAATCCACAGTTTTAAAGACCTAATTCAATAAATTCTACCAATGCATAAAGTTCTATGATCATCACATTGTGATGTCATCTCCGTCTGCCACAAAGTCCCCTCCTGGCTCCCGCGGGAGGCTCCCGGCCCTCACTTGCCTTGCCTCAGTGTAGTTTTACCATTTCTACAGTGTCGTGTACAAGCCGCACTGGGCAGGCGCGGTTTGGGCCTGGCTAGTCTCACTCAGCACAATGCATCTGAGCCCCATCGAAGCTGAGTGTGTCCATACTTTGCTTCTCATACGGCTGAAGAGTATTGTCACCGCGTGGACACACTGTGTTAATGGAGACGTGGGCTGTTTCCCGAAATGTGTTTTCGTTTCTTTTGGGCAAATCATCTGGAGCAGACCGCTGGGCTGTAGGGCCAGTGTGTTCAGCCCAGGAAGGGACCAGGTACCCGTCTGTCTGCACCCAGGCCTGCGCCCCCTGGCCCCCAGCAGTGCATCATGACCGCAAGGAGTATGTTCCAAGCTCCCCAGCAGATGCCCAAAACCGTGGATAAAGCCAGACCCCACACGTACTTACCCGTAACCAAGTTCAATTCATAAACTCAGTGCAGCAAGACTAACAACAACTAACGATAACACAGAACAGCGGCGACAATACGCTGAAATGAAAGTCACATGAATGTGATGTCTGCTCTCTCTCAATACATTCCTGTGCCGGGGAAGCGACAAAATGCCTACGTGAGAGACTCAGGCACGGTGACACAGCTCTGAGGGCGCATCAGGAGAATATGCTCGTGGCCCGCGGTGACCACAGGTCACGGGGGGCTGGGGTGGGGGACGGCTGTGCCTCTTCTCCAGTGCCCTGCCTTCCTCATCCACAGGATGAGGCTTCTGAGGACAGCCATCGTACTGGGAGAGAAGCCGTCACACCCACTGTGACCTCTGTCACTGCCCGATAAATATGCTAGCTGAAATGGCACTCGCCTCCAACTACCTGCTCATTTCACGAAGTTCACGGGGGTTGGGGGAAGGCTAGGGAATGAGGATGAAGTTAAACATCTGACCTTTTTCATAGATCTGCTGCTTGTCTTTCGGGGAAAGAGAGTTGACCTTTTGCTTTAGCTTTTCCATCTCCTTCTGTGTTTGTTTCTCGGAATACGTGTCATCGGCTCTCATTGACAAAGTCAGCTTATGCGGATTGTCCTGCAAGAGGCACAGCAAGAGAAGACAAGCTGAAGCAAGATCTCACTGGAGCCCAACCCGCTGACGAGCCGCTGGCTGCATACACGGGCCAGCGGTGCAGCGGCCGTTCTGAAGAGCCACGACAACAGAATGTGCCTCAAAGGCGGTCCTGCAGGAAGTACAGAAGCCACGGAGGCCCCCAGCTGTCACCCTCACCAAGTCGTTACTGTGTGATGCACACGCGCTGCTGTTACCGCTACCGGGTGCTTATGTTACAGTTACTCTGTCTAAACCAGAAACCTATCAATACTGAACATCCTCTTTACACCTTACTTGCACGTTTTCACATTATAAATCTTTGACTTTAGCCTAAATAAAAAATAACAGAAGAAACTAATGTAATGTTTATCTAGACTTCTCAAAGATTAGAACTAAATTCTTCAGGATTCTGTCAATTATGAGGACAAAGTAGATATCCACCTAGGTAAAAACGATTATTTAATGTGCTTCTCACATGCAACAACTAACAAAACGCGCGCGCGCACACACACACACACACAGCTGTAACACTAGAGGAAAGGGGGCCACACTACAATACAAAGTTTATACACAGTAACCTGCGGTAGCAGAGATGCCAGTTCGAGTGGCAAACCTATGCCCCGTGTCCAAAGTATGTGCACATGGCACAACGGAGCTGCCCTTCACTACACACACAGTGCAAGCCCCGTGGTAGAGCCTTCTGAGTTCTACCACACTCATGACAATCTTCCAGGGAACACACACCAAGTGCAAGCCCCAAAGCAATGCACACAAATGAGCATCAAAAGAATCCATCATAAAAAGCAAAATACCAACATTTAGGTGATTGTTCTTGTATTCTTGACAAACAAAAGTCAAGGCTTCACAGGGGTGAATTCTACCAAACATTTAAAGGGTCAACATCTACGTTCTTCAAATTACTCCAAGAGGCCAGTAACCCTGATGGCCTCAAATACAAAATCCTCAGTAAATTACCAGCAAACCACATTCAACACTAACATTAAAATGACTACTCACTGATAGATGCAGAAAAAGCATTTGACAAAATTCAACTACGTTCAATAAAAACCACCAACAAAGTGGGGTTAGTGGGAACATACCTGCGTGTGAAAAGGCCACCTGCGGCCAACCAGGAGCTAACATCACACTCAAATGGGGAAAACCTGAGAGCTTCTGCTCTAAGATCAAGAACAAGACAAGGACGTCCACTGTCACCACTTTTATTCCACACAGTCCTGCAGTTGGTCAGGTCCAAGTAAAACTGTCCCTGTTTGCAGATAACATGATACTATACAAAGAAAACCTTAAAGAACCCACCCAAAACACTGTGAGAATAAATGAATCCAGAATGTTAATAGAAGATATTGGCGGTTTTTAAACATGTCAAAACGTAGTAGAAAAAGAAATTAAGAGAACAGTTCCATTCACGAGTACACCGAAAAGAATAAAATACCCGGAAATAAACCTAAGCAAAAAGGTGAAAGACCTGTGCTCTGCAAACTAGGAAACCCTGATGAAGGAGACAGAAGACGATACACACATGGAAAAGACAACGGCGCTCATGGACAGGAAAAACTCACACTGTTAATACCTACACTACAAAGCACTCTACAGATTGAGTGTAATCCCTATTAAACCACCAACAGCATTTTCCACAGAACTAGAATAATCCTATTAATTTCTACGGAATCCAGAAAGACCCTAAAGAGCCAAAGCAATTTCGAGAAAGAACAAAGTTAGACATACCACAATCCTAGATCTCAAGATTTATTCCAAAGCTGTAGTCATCAAAACAGCATGAGGTCAGCTGGGAAGATGGTGGAGGAGGGGGCCTGTCACTCACCTGGTCCCAGCGACACAAGGAGAAAACACTCACATCAGGGTACGTAACCCAGAGAACGATCTGGGGACTGGCAGAATAGCCCCCCTCCAGGTAGAGGCCGCACTGAAGATGGCAGGAAGGGAGAGAAACAATCCATGGCCGTCCATGGCAGGGAGGGAGCAGGTGACACAGAGAAGGGTGGAAATACACTATCAGCCTGGGAAACCCCCCACTGGGGAGGGTGAATCCCCTCAATACTTGGCTTTGAAAACGAGAGGAGCTGAATTTTGTGAGTGCTTACACCCAGTGGGACATAAAGCCTGGAATTTTATTTTTTAGTATTTTTTATTTGCGAGAGAGTGAGTGTGTGTGCAAACAAGGGAGGGCCAGAGAGAGGGGGACAGAATGTTAAGCAGGGCCGATGCTCAGCACAGAGCCCAACATGGGGCTACATCCCATGAGCCTGGGATCATGACCAGAGCCAAAATCAAGAGCTGGATGCTCAACTGACTGAGCCACTCAGGCGCCTGAAGCCTGAAATTCTTTTTAAAATGTTTGCTTATTTTGAGAGACAGAGAGCATGAGCAGAGGAAGTCAGAGAGACAGGGAGTGAGAGAATCCCAAGCAAGCTCCGCACTGTCACACAGAACCTGATATGGGGCTCAATCTCACAAACTGTGCTATCATGACCTGAACTGAAATCAAGAGTTGGATGCTCAACCAGTTGAGCCATCTAGTGCCCCCTGAAGCCTGGAATTCTAAAAATCAGCATAAAAGCATGTCCTTAAAGAGACAGCACACCAAGAAGTCCCTGCAAATACAGCACTTTGAGAAATGCCAGGGGCAGACCGGAAGGAGAGTAGTCTGCTCACAGCGAGGCCCAGAGAAACAGGGATCAAGGGAGAACCCTCCAGGAACAAGGAACTGACTGGTACCATTTTCCTCTCCTGTCCCCAGCACAAACAATGGCCACCCGTGGGAACCCGCAGCACACTGACACTCCTTATGAAATTGGCTTGCACCAAGCCATGCCTCCCCCCTGCTTGTGGGGGGAGGGGATCTGTTCTTCACAGTCACACTCACCTCAGTCCTGGCACTGCAGGCCCCTACCCCAGGACCGGCACAAACCCTGCCAACACTACATCTCTGACCCACGTGTTTTGAAGGACCTCAGTCTCAGTGGCAGTGGGGGAAGGACTCAAGCAAACCAGTGCATATCTTGTTAAACATGTCACATACCTGCTGGGAAGCAAATACTGCCCACAAGGCAGAGACAGCCTCTGCAGACAAGGGGACTGAAGGAAGAAGAGGCCAGGCCCAACAGCAGGACACACAACACACCTAGGAGACACCTCCTGAAGTGCCCGGCCCTGGGGAGCAGGGGACACTGCTGGGCACAACAGGGCATCTGCATCAGGTCACTACTGTTAAGAGCAAGACAGGGGCACCCAGGTGGTTTAGTCGGTTAAGCTTCCGACTTCGGCTCAGGTCATGATCTCACAGTTCGTGGGCTCGAGCCCCACATCAGGCTCTGTGCTGACAGCTCAGAGCCTGGAGCTGCTTCAGATTCTGTGTCTCCCTCTCTCTCTGCTCCTCCCCTGCTCATGCTCTCTCTCAGAAATAAAATAAAAACATTAAACATTTTTTTAAAAAAAAGAGCAAAACAAGTAGCTCACTTTCTAAACACATGGAAACAGACATAGAGTTGAACAAAATAAGGAGACAGAGTAATATGTCCCAAATGAAAAGAAAGGACCAAACCATAGCGAGAGACAAGTGAAGCAGATAAAATAAAAAATACAACTGATGGAATAAACAGCAGACTAGATGAAGCAGAGGAACAAATTAGTGACCTGGAAGACAGAGTAATGGAAAGTAAACAAGCTAAACAGGAGAGGGGGGAAATTATGCAAATTGAGAATAGTCTTAGGGAACTCAGTGATTCCCATCCAGCAAAGAAACATCTGCATCACAGGGATCCCAAGAGAAGAGACAGAAAAGGGGGCAGGAAATTTATTTTAAGAAATAACAGTTGAAAACTTCCCTAATCTGGGGACGTTAACAGATGACAGATCCAGGGGGCACAGAGATGCCCCTCTGACCAAAACCAACCCAAGGAGGTCCACACCAAGACACACAGTAATTAAAATGGCAGAAAGTAGTGATAAAGAAAAAGTCTCAAAAGTAGCAAGAGAAAAGAAGACATTACACACAAGGGAAATCCCCATAAGGCGATCAGTGGATTTTTCAGCAGAAACTTTATAGGCCTAAAGGGGCTGGAATGATATATTCACAGTTGAAAGAAGAAAACTCTGCAGGCAAGAATACTCTATCCAGCCAGGCTAATGTTCAGAACAGAAGGAGAGATTAAGAGTTCCTCAGAAAATGAAAACTAAAGAAGTTCATGACCACTAAGCCAGCCCTGCAAAGAAGTATTAAAGGGGCTCCGAGTGAGGAGACAATAGTGTGATTATGAAAAGAAACACAAATACAGTAAAAACAAGTGTTTGTGCAAAAATCTGTTAAGGGATTCATAAAATAAAAAGCTGTATAATATAATACCATATACTTAAAAAAGTTTTTTTTAAGGTTTATTCATTTTTCAGAGACGAGACAGAGCATGAAGGGGGTAGGGGCAGAGAGAGAGGGAGACACAGAATCTGAAGCAGCTCCAGGCTCTGAGCTGTCAGCACAGAGCCTGATGGGGGGCTCGAACCTGTGAACTGCAAGATCATGACCTGAGCCGAAGTCAGATGCTCAACCGACTGAGCCACCCAGATGCCCCCAGCACCACATACTTAAAACGTGCAGGAGAAAGATGTAAAGAATGGGTCCATATTTAAGGGACCAGTAAACTTAACATAGACTGCTAAAACGAGAAAGCGTTATACACAAACCAAATGGGAACCACAAATCAAAAACCAGTAATAAACATGCAAAACACAAAGAAAAAGGAATCCAAGTATATCACCAAAGGAAGTCAACAAACTATGAAAGAGCACAAGAAGGAAGGATCAGAGAAAATCTATAGAAACAGCCGCAAAACAAGTAACAAAATAGCAGTAAGTACAAACCTAATGGTGTAGAAAATGTTGGGGTTCGGAGCCGATGGCCAAGAAAGAATTCGTGAGGTGTATTTGGTGCAAAAAGGTGCTTTATGAAAGCACAGGGGCGGGTCGCATGGGCAGAAAGCTGCACTGGGGTTGCGACGGGTGACTATGTACCTTCAGGTTGGGAGGGGTCAGAGAAGCAGAAACCTCCAAAGTATTCTGGAGACAAGATTTCCAGGACCCTGAGGGGACGAGCTACTGTCAGGAAAAGGCCACTTACTACTGTTTGGTAAAACCTTGGTCATGAGACCTTTCAGATGTACATCAGTAGGCCATATGCTTGGGGAATGACTGCTGACATGTATTTGGCAGAGATACAGGAAGTTTTCAAAGTTATTTTTATATTTAAAGCAGACTCACAGGATCCTGGAGGTCAGGATAATGTCAAGCTAAAATTGCCTTTTGCCCTTTAGCAAAGTGTCACCATCAAGGTAGCTGAGCTCCTAGAGGGAGGTCACTCTGCCTTTGTCAATGACTGTCAACGGGCTGTAGGCAGTAAGGGAATTTAGTTCTTCACTTGCCTTTGTTTCCCACATCACCTATCAAAAATTACTTTTTTTTTTTTTTTTGAGAGAGAAGTGTACGCATGCCTAAGTATGGAAGGGGCAGAGAGAGAGAAACAGAGAGAGAGATCTCAAACAGGCCTGCCCAACACAGGGCTCGAACTTATGACTGTGAGATCATGACATGAGCTGAAATCAAGAGTTGGAAACTTAACCAACTGAACCACCCAGGTTTCCCCACAATTACTTTGAATATAAACAGACTAAACACTCCAATCAAAAGATACAAGGTGACAGAATGGATAAAAAAAAGAAATAAGACCCATCTATATGCTGCCTACAAGAGACTCATTTCAAACAGAAAACACCTGCAGATTAAAAGTGAGAGGACAGAGAAACACCTATCATCCAAATAGAGGTCAAAGAGGTCAGAAGAAAGCTGGGGGAGCAACACTTACATTGCATAAAACATATTTTGAAACAGACTATGACAAGAGATAAAGAAGATCACTGCATAATATTAAAGGGGACAGTCTAACAAGAAGATATCACAACTGTAAATATTTACACATCTGATGTAGGAGCACCCAAATACATAAATAGTTAATAACAAATATAAAGGACCTAATCGACAATAATACTAGTAGGGGACTTTAACATCCCACTTACATTGATCATCAAAACAGGAAATCAACAAGAAGAAGTGGCTATGAAATGACATACTGGGCCAGATGGATTTAACAGATATATTCAGAACATTCCATCCTAAAACAGCAGAATACACATTCTTTTCAAGCGCATGTTGAGCAGTCTCAATCACAGAGGAGATCACAAAACAAGTCTTAACTAGTTAAAAAAAAAAAAACCAACATACACCACAATAAGAGATTTATTCCAGGAATGCAAGGGTGGTTCGATATTTGCAAAGTAACCAGAATGACACAGAACGTCAGTAACAGAAAGGACAAAAACACAAGACCATCCCAACAGATGCAGAAAGAGCATCTGGCAAAGCACAGTGCACATTCGTGATGGACCCTCTGTGAAGCAGGGTTAGAGGGAACATGCCTAACATGATAAAGGCCTCAGAGGAGAAACCCACAGCTAATATCATACTCGGTGATGAAAACTTCAGAGCTTTTCCCCCGAGGGCAGAAGGAGACAGAGATGTCCACCGTCACCACGTTCAGACTTCAGCACGGCACTGTAAGTCCTCGCCTTCAGAGCAATTAGATGACAGAAAGAAAGAAAAGGCATCTGAATCGGTGAGGAAGAAGTGAACTATTTATGGTGCCGTGCTACCATATACAGAGACCCCTGAAGACTCTACAGGAAACAACCAGAACTAGTACACGAATTCAGCAAAGCTCCAGGATACAAAATCAGCGCACAGAAATCCGCATTCCTATATACTAATAATAAAGCAACAGAAACTGATATTAAGAAAACTATCCCATTTTCAACTACACAAAAAACAGTAAAATATCCAAGAAAACACTAAAGAGGTGAAAAACCTATGCTCAAAAAACTATAAATATGGATTAAAAAATATTAAGACGACACAAACGAAGACATTTCATGCTCAAAGGCTGGATAAAAACAAAGTGTTAAAATGTATATACCACCCAAAGCAGTCTACACATTTAATACAATCCCTGTTCAAATGCCAAGAGCATTTTTCAGAGAACTAGAACAAACAATACCAAAATCTGTATAGAACCACAAAAGACCTCGAATAATCAAAGGAACCCTGGAAAAGAAAACTGGAGGCATCTCAATTCCAGACCTCAAGTTACGTGGCACAGGCAGGAGTAATTACAGCATCATGGCGCTGGCATAAAATAACCAAGAAGAGACGCTTCTCCAGAGATGACAGACGGCCCAGAGACACAATGAAAAGATGCTCAACATCACTCACCACCAGGGAAACGCAAATCAAAACCAATGAGATACCACCTCACAGCCGTCAGAATAGCTGGGCTCAAAAGAAATAACAGGTGTTGGTGAGGATGTGGAGAAAGAGAAGCCCCGTCACTTCTGGTGGGAACGGTAAGTGGCGTAGCCACTGTGGAAGACGGTGTGGAGGCTCCCTAAAAACCTAAAAGTACAGCTACTCTGTGACCCAGTAATTCCACTACTGGCTATGGACTCAGAAAAGCCAGAAACACTGACTTGACAAGATACGCACACCCGTGTGTTTGCTGCAGCTTTACCTGCAACAGCCAAGGTAGGAAAGCAGCCTACTGTGCGCTGACAAACAGTGACGACGTGCTGTATGTTCAATGGACTGTTACTCAGTGATAAAGAGATCTTGCCCTTTGCGAGAACATGGATGGACCTAGAGGGTATTATGCTAAATGGAACAAGTCAGAGAAAGACAAGTGAACTGTCCTCACTTACATGTGGAATCTAAACAGAAGCAGAAAGAGGGGTGCCTGGGGGGCTCGGCTGAGTGTCCGATTCTTGATCTCAGCTCAGGTCACGATCTCATAGTTTGTGAGGTTTAGCCCCGCACTGGGATCGGCCCTGCAGAGCCTCTTTGGGCCACTCTCCCCCCGCCCCGCCCCCTCCATTGCTCACATGGGCTCTTTTCAAAATAAACAAACGTTAAAAAAAAAAAAAAAAAAAGGCAGAAACACAGCCATAAATGNTGGGGAATGGCAAAATGGGGGGACGAGGCTGCCAGCTATGCAATCACCAAGTCACCAGTGTGAAAGCAACAGCACAGGGAAGGCAGGGAACAGCACAGGGAACACAGGGAACAGACGGTAGCTCACTTGTGGGCAAAAGAACCTTCATAAAAATAACCAGAATGTTCATAAATTTACGGGACTAATTTGTATTCTACACGGACGTACCTCATTTTCTCATGCTCTGTGTTAACAAGCTTTACAAATACCGCATTTTTCACACAAACTGAAAGCTGCGCTGCCCTGAGCCCGCCTAGTGGCACGCCGTTCCCCAATACCATCTGCTCCCTTCCTAGCTCTGCGTCGCAGCTTGGTAATCCTCGCGGTGTCTGAGAAATTTTCCTTAGGTTTATTATGCTCATCTGTGACCAGTGATCTGATGCCACTACTGTGATTGTTCTGGGGAGACGCAAACCACACCCACAGAGGACGGTGAACCTCACTCATCGCTAAAGGTGTGCGTCCTGACTGTGCCACCCACTGGCCATTCCCAGGCCTCCCTCCCTCTCCTTGGGCCTCTCTATCCCCTAAGACACAACAATATTGAAATTAGTCCTCACAATAACCCTGTGATGGCCTCTGAGTCTTCAAGTGAAAAGTCACACATCTCAAATAAAAGCTAGAAACAATCAGGGGCGCTCGGGTGGCTTGGCTGTTTGAGCGTCTGACTCTTCTGCTCAAGTCAGGATTTCGGTTCATGAGGTCAAGCCCCCATGGCCTCTGTGCTGACGGTGTGGAGTCCGCCTGGGACTGACTGTCTCTCTCTCTCTCTCTCTCTCTCTCTCTGCCTGCTTGTGCACTCGTTCTCTTCTCTCTCACACTCTCAAAATAAAATAAGCTAGAAATGATCAAGCTTACTGACGAAGGTGTGTCGTAGGTCGGGAGAAGCCAGAAGCCAGGCTCCTGCACCAGTCGGCCACATTGTGAATCAGAGGACGAGCTCTTGAAGGAAATGCAAGGTGCTGGTCTGGGGAACACACAAGTAAGAAATGCCATCGGCTTACTGCTGATGCAGAGAAAGCACGAGTGGTCTGGATAGAAGATCAAATCAATCCTAACATTCCCTGAAGCCGAAATCTCCCCCAGAGCAAGGCCGGCCTCTCTTCACGTTTATGAGGGCAGGCGTAGGGGGTGGGGGGGAGCTGCAGAAGAAATGCCTGAAGCTGGTGGAGCTTTAAGAGTCGTCTCTGTGACCTCGTCTCCGCGACCTCGCAGTGCAAGGTGGAAGGGCAAGTTCTCCAGACACGTGGTCAATATTAGCCAGGTAGGCACTAACACTGGCTACGCCCAATGAAAGATGATCAATATAGACGAAACGGGATATAGGGGAAGACACCATCTCGGACTTCTAGATAGACAGGAGTCAGTGCCTGGTTTTAAACTTCGAGAGGCTGACTCCTGTTAGGGGCTAATGCGGCTGGTTACTTTGGGAGGAAGCCCGTGCTCACTGACCTTCCACAAACCCTAGCACCCTCCAAAACTTCGCTAAGTCTGTCCTGCCTGCGCTTCGTAAGTGGAACAGAGCCCGGACGACAGCACGTGTGTCTACAGCATTGCTTCCTGAGTGCTGTAAGCCCAGTGCTGAGGCCTACTGCTCACCGAGGCCCTTTACAGATTGTGACTCCTCACGGCCAATGCGCCCGGCCACCCCCGAGCCCCTCACGGCCAGTGGGCCCGGCCAGCCCAGTGGAAATGGGTAAGGAAACTAATACTGTTCTCATCGTGCTGACACAACACCCATGCTGCAGCCCATGGATCGAGGAGTCACTTCAACTTTCAAGTCTTATTATTTAAGAAATGCATTCCGTAAGGCTATCGCTGCCATAGACAGTGGTTCCTCTGATGGGTCTGGGCAAAGTAAATTGAAAACCTTCTGGGAAGGATTCTCAATTCCAGATGCTATTCACACTCAAGACTCATGGGAAGAAGTCAGAATATCCACGTTCACAGGAGAACAGGAGTTGGGGGGAGTCAGTCCCAGCCCTCACGGATGACTGTGAGGGGCTCACCGCCTCAGGGGAGGGAGTCGCTGCAGATGGGGTGGAAACAGCCAGAGGCCCAGAATCAGAAGCAGGGCCTTTCGATGAGGCTGAATGGCTGCAATGTCAGGGATGACGAGCTGCTTCTCGTGGGTTCCTGAGACGGGATTTACTCAAGACTCTTGAAATGACAACAGAGGACTTAGAATGTCACATACACTTGGCTGTGAAGCAGCAGCATGTGGGAGAGCACTGACCTCAACTCTGAAAGTTCCCCTGTGGGTCAGATGCTACCAAACAGCATCACCTGCTGCAGGAAATCCTTCCAGAAAGGAAGGGTCAGTCGCTGCAGCAAACTTCACTAGTTGTCTTATTTCAGAGATGGCCATGGCCACCCTGATCCGTCACAGCCGGCACCATCGAGGCGCGACCCTCCACTGGTGACGATTAGGACTCCCTGAGAGCTCAAGTGGTTGGCTTTTTTTTTTTTTTTTTTTTTTAAAAAAAAAGTTTTTTTGTAATTAAAATGTTTTTTTTTTTTTTTTTTTTTTTTGCCACAATGCTACTGAGCTCTTAATAGATTACAGAGTAAACGTAAGTTTTACACGCGCTGGGAAACGGAAAAATCCATGAGACTTGCCGCATTTCCACACTCGCTCTACCGTGGTGGCCTGGAACCACACACAAGCATCTCCGAGGTGCTGCTTATAGAAGGAAAACTGGAAACTCAGCAGACACAGGGAAACCACACTACACATTCCTCAACACACAGTGGGTTAAATAAATACCTTGAGACAGATAAACCTCCAGGCAGAACCTACTGAAAACTACAGGATTCCCACAAAATCAGCATGAATACAGTTAACATGTACATTAAAAACAAAGAAAGACCACAAAGCCCAATGAGTAACCCATCTCTCCACATTCAGTGAAAAGAAGTGAGACCCACCCAGAACAAAGCTACAGGATAAAGGAAACGATAAAAATCAGATCACACTTAAGACTTCCTCACATAGGCTGGCGAAAGTGACAAACCGTTAGATACACGAAGAAAAAAGGGGGACTAAACTCGGAGATGGAAATGGGGGCATCAGCACTGACAGCACAAGAATCAGAAAGATCAGGGGACACGCAGACAGCCTAGAAGGGTAGACACATTCCTAAAGCCACACCCCTCCCAAGTGTGAAGACAGAAAAATCTGGGAAGATCAGTAACTGATGAGGACACCGGATCAGTATCACCAAAAATCAAAACCGCAAACGCCTCCCCATTGAAGACGACCCCAGTACAGTATTTCTTCACGGTGAATTCCAAACTTTTAATGACAAGTGAACACCAATTCTTATCTAAACCTTCCAAAAAACTGAGAGGTGAATAGTGTCGGCTTTCTTTCAACAAAACAGAGAAAAATGCCTGCAGATGTTTTGTTAATACATACGCAGACATGGATTCATCTATAAAAAACACTCTCACGTTTTCGGAACCTGGAAAATTGTATTTTTTAAGTTATTACGAACGTTAGTTAATAATTAAGAAATGATGTCCTCGTTCACATAAATTCTCCAAGTTCCTTACCTTGAAGTACTGTCTGACTTTTTCTCGCAGGAAGTCTGGGTTTTCCTCAAGGCGCTGGCGGAACTGTGCCACCTGGGTCCCCAGCTGCAGGAGCTGTACCGGGTCCCCGTCGTGGTTCCAGCAGGGGGCGATGTACTGCAGCCAACGATACCAAGTCCATGCGCACCTTACTCAGCACGCTCTGCGTTTGCTCAGTAAAAGTCACACGTGACATTTTATTAAAACATCAGTCTCTGTGTTTAAAAACACCACCGATGACTGTTCAAAACAAAAACTGAGTCATTCTTCGGTTAGGAAAATTTCAAATCTGTTTTTTTTCCAATAAAATAAAGAATGGGTTTTAAAAGTATTTTTAGAAAACATGATTACCAACTATCAACAGTTATAGGCCTCTTTCCGTAAGTATTTAGTGTCAATCTATCTTGTATAAAAACATAAGTTTTCAAATAGCCAGTTGCACTAGTAAAAAGACACAACATATTATAAAACTAAGTTAAAAATAGACGTATCAGATCCAAAACAGCACAGCTTTCCAGGTTGAGAGGAAAGGCGCTGTGAATATCTGTATTTTCAGTGCTGTCGGCACCCCCTGGTCACGATAGGTAACGCAAAACAAAACCCGCAAACAGAGCCCGAGAGGAAGGAGGCAGGTGAGAAGTTACACACAGACGTCAGGGCGAGTCCGAAGCTGACGGACTGATGCTTCATCTGTATTTCGATTTTATGCAGGAGAGCCTCAATCTGGTCATCTTCAAATCCTTTCCTAGAAAACGGAGACGAAGATGTTAAAAAGAAATAGATGATATTGCAACGAGGCACAGGGGGAACCTCTGAACAACCGTAAGTTAACGGATATGCGTCTGATGAGGTTAAAAAGCCCGAGGATGGGGGGGAAGGGGGGGCTCCACGCAGAAAGCATCAGGGATGCAGAAGGCCAGCCGCCGGCCCGCAGGCCCACGCACTGGAGAACGTCCTCGATGGTGCGGTCGATGAGGTCCCGGACGGCCTGGACACCGTGCTGTGCAACCCCCTGCAGGCCCACGCTGAAGTAGGCCTCCCTGGTGGCGCCATTGTACCTGTGACACAAGGACGGGCCGAGCTGTGACACAGGGCAGACCCCGCGGCAGGCGCGTTCCGGGCGCAGCGCGCTTCGCTGGAGGGCTCCGTGCTCCCAGCCACACAGCCACAAACCCGTGAGACTTCCCCGAGGAAGCCGACGACAGCAGTGCCCTCCGACATGTGTCCCGCACATACAACTGCCCGGTTACATGCATGGCCACTTACCATTTCTAAAACCCAACACCATTTAAACTTCACAGAGCTATGGCAGAATTTAATCTAGAAACAGAACAGCTGAGCTTTTACAAAATTTTACGATTTGAAAGAGTATTAACAACCTGGCTTTTAAAATGGGCAGCAGTATGCCCCTCTGAGATCTTGAACAAGCGATCTTTCTACTTTCTTTTCCCAAGCGCGCCCTCCAGGAGATGTGCCAATCTGTACCGGCCCATAACCCAACACACAGTTCTGTGCTTGGGGCGGGAGCGGAGCCGACCGGAGACTGTGGGTGTCGAGCACCCTCCGTCCCTAACCCCACCCACCAGATGCCAACACCCTCCCTAGTCGTGTCCGGACACCGGCCAGCATCAAAACCGGCCCCGATCACAAACCAGTGATGTGACCATAAAACTTACCCAACATCAGGAGAGAAGTCTGTGCCAAGTCCAGACTCAATTAAGGCTTTGTAGAAGGGGGAGTTGGGCCCACTGATCAAGAGTGAGGACAGAAGGTTTAACGTGAAGGCTTCAAACGTATCAGTGATGCTTAACGTAAAAGGAGGGGGAGAAAGAGAACCCGGGGGCCCTCATTAATGTTTTCAAAATCATTACAATCACCAATAAATCGACACTTCTATTTCCAAAGCTGACCTAATACAACCTCTATTTTAAGGTATATGGATAAGAGAGAATAATTATTGTTTGGCTTGCAAAGCTCTAATAGGCTGATCTAGGGTCCCAAATCATGAGCGGATTTAGCCGCGTGTCGCATGCTACCGTACTACCGTGTGCCAAGCACCCTGACCCGTCTCCCCTTCGTTAAGCTGCACCATCCACATGTGCCTGCAGCAGCGGGCAGAGGACCCCTCCTGCCCATGTGCCCCAGGCGTCTGCTTCTCTACAACTACAGAGCTCTGGCTGTCGCACATCTTCGTCTAGCACGTGTTCACTGCGCTCCTCTCACGCTCAACGGCATCGGAGGCCCCACCCCCACAAGTGCTAACTGCTGTCTGAGCCAGCTTTCTCCACAGAAATAAGCTTTAAAATGTAGTGAGAAGAGAAGTGGCATTTTTCTGGACGGCTAGTGAAAGTCAATTCCCCTGAACCATCCCCGAGGCTGCTGAAACCCCCGTGCCCCCCGCCAGCTGCTGGACCTGGAAATCCCGACCGCCAACCATCTGCACTTGGAGAACCCACCTCCGACCTGCCAGCCTGCACCTTCCCGATGTCGCAGCAGGCACTTACTCTGGTAAGAGGAAGCCGACCCCGACGGTTGTTTGTTTGGAGGAATCTGCAGCCAGGGAGTCTGGGGCACACGTTATCTGGAATTCTCTCTGTAAAACGACACGATGCTTTAAGTAGGTACGAACTATGAATAACTAGGTTTAATCTGGTATAAGGTACCTGTATATGTATAAAGTGGTCCAAAAGAGATGCTTTTCACTAAATTAACTTTCTTCTCAAACAAATAACCCTTCCTTAGGCTCGAGAAGCTCTCACATTCAAGTCAGAGCCCTCAATGCTGGAAAAGCCTACGATTAACACACAGTCTGATTCTCCACCTCAATGCACTGAGTGTCAGTGCTCCAGATGGGCACTTACTGGCTTATCCCAAGGCTTCTGAGTGGGCACTGCAGTATTTGGCTCAATTTTCTCAAATTTGCTCAGTGCTTCTTCCTGAATTTGTTTCAGATGCTGTTCTAACGGGAAACTGCCGTACGTGAAGAACCTGAAATGTTCAGAGAATATATTAGAGTCCGGCTCAGCTGACGTGATTAGAAACCTCCCCGGATGGCTTTCTGCATCAAATGAAGGTACGCAGAGTAGGAAAAGCCCGAGCCCCTCACCCCACGGACACCACCAGACCCAGGTCTGTCGAGCTGAATAAGCCAGAAAACCACGGCGCTGGCAGAACAAATGCCACAGCTGCACGCAGAGCAGAGAACGCATCCCAGGGGGACGGTGGGCAGGGTGGCTGTGGGGAGTGAAGTGGACCAGCCGACTGTCTGCTGCAAGAAGGCCCGCAGGTGGGGAGAGGCGCCCACGCAGCAACACGGAGCCCAGAGCACCTGGCTGCGAGAACCAGAGGGGCGGATGTCACGCGTTCTGACAACCGAGGAGACTTGAACCTGGAACTTTAAACACCAGCAGCCTCCTTCTGGGAGAACCCAGAGGTGACAGGATGACAGCCAGCCAGCGGAGACGAGCACAGCGGCCATGCAGGAGGGAGAGACAGGGACGACGAGGAGCAGGTGGGCGCCACTTCCGTCCCCTGCACCCCCCCCCGCACAGACAGCCACCTGCAGGAGCCGACTGAGCTCAGGCACCTGGGACCTGACCGCCTCTGCGGTGCCCCCCAGCCAGGCGCGCCTCAACCCGTCCCGGGGCTCGGCTCCCACAGCACACCAGGGTGCCTTCCCACACTGTGGGGTGGCGGTGCTGACGGCAGCTGGCCGCCTCTGGCGAAGGACACACACACCTTAAGCTGCGTGCCCCGTGCACGTGCGCTTTGCGGGTCCCCTCAGCTGACCCGTCTCCTGGACAGCAGCACGTCCCCTCTGGCAGAGGACCAGTGTCACCTTGTTACAAGCGTGCACCTGCCTACTACTGTCAAGAGCAGGGGACACGGCTGACCTTCCCAACACCCAGAAACAGACCCTGAGGGCGAGGCACAGCGAGGACGCAGAGGGACGTGTCCCAGAGGAAAGAACTGGACAAAGAGCAGCAAGAAACTTCAGCAAAATGGAGAAATGTAACATGCCTGACGGAGAAGTTCAACTAATGGTCATAAAGACACTCACTGGACTTGAGAAAGGAGTGGAGGACCTCAGTGAGACCCTCAACACAGACAAAAAGAAACAATCAGATGACGAACACAACAAATGAAACACACTAAGGGGAAGAAGCCGCAGACTACAGGAAGCAGACGGAACGTCCTCAAGCTGAGTGGTGTGTGTGTGTGTGTGTGTGTGTGTGTGTGTGTGTAAATGACAGCAGGCTTAGAGAGCTCAGTGACACCATCAAATACAGTAGCATCTGCAATATAGGGATTCCAGAAGAAGAGCGACAAAACGGGGCAGAGAGTTTATCTGAAGAAACAAGAGCTGAAAACTTCCCTCACCTGGAGAGGAAATCCAGATCCAGGAGGCCCAGAGAGCCCCTGACATAACCAACCCACAGAGACCCACACCGAGACACCCAGTAATTAAAACAGCAAAAAGAGCGGTAAAGAGGAAATTTTAAAAGCCACGAAATGAAGTCACACACAGGGGAAACCCCATAAGGCCACTAGTGGATTTTTCAGCAGAAACTCTGCCGGCTTGACGGGAGCATCAAAAGGTGCTCGGTGCTGAGAGGCAAACGCCGCAGCCAGCGAGGCTCTGTCCCAGAAGGCTGCTGCTCAGAACAGAAGGAGAGATCGAGTTTCTCAGGCGAACAGAAGTTAAAGAAGTTCGTGATTACCCAACTAAACCTACAAGACATTAAAGCAGACTCAGTGGAAAGGAAAGACCACTAATGAGAGGAGGAAAAGTTAGAAACACAAGAACAGTAACAAGTCTATCTGTAAAAATCGGTCAAGGGACTCACAACTTAAAAGGATATAAAGTACGACACTACATGCCTAAAATATCCAGGAGGGGTAAAAAAAAATGGGTTCAAACTTAAGCAAACATTAACTTAATACAGACTGCTATGTGCTGAAGAGGTCAGATACAAGCCTAACGGTAATTGTTTATCAAAAACCAGTAACAGATGTGAATAAAACAAGCAGAAAAGAATCCAAGTATATCGCTAAAGAAAACCAACTACGGTAAGAGAACAAGAAAGAAAGGAACAGAGAACTAGAAAATAACCATAAAACAGGTAACAAAATGGCAGTAAGTACATACCTATGAATAATTGAATGTACAGAACCAAATGCTCCAATCAGAAGATACAGGGTGATGGAACACAGAAAAACCAAGCCCCTGTATACACTGCCTACAGAAGCCTCATTTCAGACTGAAGGGCACCTGGAGACTGAATGTGAAGGATGGAGAAATGTCTACCATGCAGGTGGAAGTGAAAAGAAAGCCAGGGTAGCAATACTTACATTGGATGGAATAAACCCGAAAACAAAGTCTGTAACAAGAGACAAAGGAGGGCACTATGTAATCATAAAGGGAACTGGGGCACCTGTGTGGCTCAGTGGGTAAACGTCTGACTTTGGCTCAGGTCATGATGGCATAGTTCGTGAGTCTGAGACCCACATCAGGCTTTGTGCTGACAGCCTGGAGCCTGCTTCAGATCCTGTGTCTCCCTCTCTCTCACTGCCCCCTCCCCCCATGCTCTGTGTCTCTCTCTCAAAAAAAAAAACAAACAAACATTAAAAACGAATCATAAAGGGAACAACCCAACAAGAAGATATAACTACAGGTGAGCCAGGGGACTCAATTGGTTAAGTGTCTGACTTTGGCTCAGGTCATGATCTCGCGGTTCATGGGTTCAAGCCTCATGTTGGGAGAGAGAGACACACACGAAATGGGTCTGAGACCCGTATCGGGCTCTGTGCTGACAGCTCAGAGCCTGCTTAGGATTCCGTGTGTGTGTCTCTCTCTGTCCCTCCCCTGCGTGCATTCTGTCTAAAATAAATATTAAAAAAAATTCTTTTAAAGAAGATGTAACTATAATATCAATGTGCTCAACACAGAAACATCCAATACATAAAGCAGCTAATTACAAACATAATGGAAGAAACTAACTGCAATACAGCAATAGCAGGGAACTTTAACACCCCACTACATCAATGTACAGACCATCTAAACAGAAAATTTAAAAAAAACTATGGTTTTGAATGACACACTGGACCAAATGGATACAACAAATACTCAGAACATTCCAACCTAAAATAACAGAATATACATTATTTGCAAGTGCACATGGACCACTCTTCAGGATAGATCACATACGGCACAAAACAACTGTCAACAAACTCAAAAAGACTGAAGTCATACCATACATCTTTTCTGACTGCAACACTATGAAACCTGAACAATCACAAGAAAAGATCCAGAAAGAGCACTTATATGGAGGTTAAATAACATGCTACTAAGAAATGAGTGGGTCAACCAAGAGGACATCAAAAAAACATATGGGAACAAATGAAAACACAGTGGCCCAAATCCTTTGGTTGGTCTAAGAGAGAAGTTTATAGCAATACAGTCCTACCTCAAGAAGCAAAAAAATCTCAAATAGACAACCTAGAAAAACAACAAAGAAAACCTCGAACCAGCAGAAGGAAGGAAATAATAGATTAAAGCAGAAATAAATGATACACAAAACTAAAAAAATAGAACACATCAATGGAACCAGGAGCTGTTTCTTTCAAAAGAGCAACAAAATGGATAAACCTTTAGAAGGACCCATCAAAAAAGGGAGGAGTCAAACAAAACCAGAAACGAGAGAGGAGAAAGAACAGCCAACACCACAGAAACACAAAAGATTACAAGAGATTATGAAAACCCATATGCCAACAAACTGGACAACCTAGAAGAAATGGAGAGATCCCAAGAAACATATAAACTACCAAAACTGAATAGGAAATTTGAACAGACCAATAACCAGGAAAGAAACAGAGTCAGTAACTGAAAACCCCCAATAAAGTCTGAGACCAGATGGCACCACAAGCGAATTCTACCAAACATCTAAGCAAGGTTAATATCCTTCTCAGACTTTTCCCAAAAATAGAAGAAGAAAAACTTCTACATTGATCCTATGAGGCCAGCATTACCCAGATACCAAAACCAGATAAAGATATCACACACAAAAGAGAGCTACAGCCATTATCTCTGATGTACATTGATACAAAAACCCTTAACAAAATATTAGCAATCCAAATCTAACAATATATTAAAAAAATTATTCACCGTGACCAAGCAGGATCTATTCTCAGGATGCAAAGATGATTCAACATTCACAAATCAATCCGTGTGCTACATCACATCGGTACGAGAAGGAACACGGGGGAGCATGGGGGACTCAGTCAGTTAAACGTCTGACTCTTGGTTCCGGCTCAGGTCGTGATCTCATGGTTCATGAGGTCACGCCCTGCATCGGGCTCCACGCTGCCAGTGTGGGGCCTGCTTGGGATTCTCTCCCTCAGCCCTTCCCCCACTCACACATGTGCTTCTCTCTCTCACTTTCAAAACAACCTTAAAAAGGGGTAAAAGGCATCCACGCTGGTAAGAAGAGCCAAAACTGTCACTATTTGCAGAGGACACATTACACATACAAAACCCTAGAGACACCCGCACCACAAGCTCGGTAAATGATGTAAGAGAACGTCAACTCTCTCCCAGACCTTTTCATGTTCCAATATTTTACACGGGAAGATCACTGCAACACAATTTTACAAAAGGAAAAACTCACAAATGCTCCCTTCATCTCATTAAAGACGAATCCTCTGAAGGTCAGGGGCGTCTGGGGGTCCCTCTCTCTCTGCCCTTCCCCTGCTCGCACTCGCTTTCAAAAATTAAAGTAACACCACAAAGCTTTAAAATAACAAGTTCTCACCGCAGACTTTCAGAATGAGTGTCGCTGTACCAGACAGAACCCACCCAGCGAGCGAGGAAACAGTACGCTTCCAGGGTTCCTGAGCGGACGGTTCTCGGCCACGTGCGGGAGAAGCCGTGTCGTTTACTGCGTGCAAACAACTCTGGATCAACCACCAATTCAGCACCACGACGAAGCATTACCTAGCGTTACTGGGGTGGTAATGGGTGGCGTGGAACTGTTTGAGCTGCTCCCACGTGAGGTCTGGGATGCACAGCGGGTGGCCCCCGGAGATCACCGAGTACGTGTGGTCAGGCAGGAGGTGGTTCTGAAGGTGCTGCGAGAATATCCTCTCGTTATCCGTCTTCAAATTAAAAAAATTATACACGTCAGTATAAAATAACACACAGGCGTTGTTACGATACGACGCAGCAGATGGCCAACACTTGGGGAGCACATGCCTGTAACACCCTTGCGACTCACACCGTGGCAAGTGTCGGGGCAGAGACACTGTCTAACAAAGCCGCGCACCCCCAGTTTCTGCTCAGGACCCGGAAGAGAAGAGAAACACTGTGCAGTGTGCACGGCCCACGCCAAGCACACAGCGGAGGGCCGGGCAGGGGTGTGTGCAACACCATATGCAAGGGTCGCTGGCCGTGAGCTGAGGGAGAGATCTGTGGGCTTCTGGAGCAAAGGCTGTCACTCAAATTTGAGTTTGCAGAAAGTTCCGGAAGGCAAGAGGCTCAAAGCAAGTATCAACACCTAGGGAAGCAGCCCGTGTGAGGGCAGAGCTCCAAAGTGCAAGGGGCTGTGAGGACAGGGCCCCGGAGAGAGGCTCTCACGCTGCTGGGTCTCAGGGGCCTTCATACCCTACAGCTCAGGGAGGCCTCCGAAGAGCTTTTGGTGACACGGGTTTCCTGATCACATAGGAGCGTGTGTGTGTATAACTCTGTTGTTACAAACAAAGCAGAGACCTTTTAAAAGTCACCTGTTCACTCATAATCTTAACCCATCGTTACATGTTCACAGATATTTTTTAACAGCAGAAATACTGAGAGGAACGGTGCTGTTTCTGCACATTTTGCAAACACTCTTCCCAGTGTCCAGCTTAACAAGAGACCGCTAGGTCCTCCAGCTTCTGGGCCCGATAAGCCGTTACCATCGACGCGTCACGCAGGCTTGGGGGCCGCACTTGGGCAAGAACGAGGACCCATGGCAACGTCTTCCCGCCACCGCACACAGTTCTATCTCCCGGACTGCAGCAGCCCCGACGCCGGGGCCCAAGAGCGAATGGGACCCGGGTCCTAGGAAATCGGGAGTGTGGCCTCCCGCTGTCCCAGGGCCGGTGCTCGCGGCACTGTCCCCGGTGAGTTCAGCAGCACCCGCACCACAAGCTCAGTAAATGATGTAAGAGAACGTCAACTCTCTCCCAGACCTTTTCATGTTCCAATATTTTACACAGGAAGATCACTGCAACACAATTTTACAAAAGGAAAAACTCACAAATGCTCCCTTCATCTCATTAAAGACGACTCCTTTGAAGGTCAGGGGCGTCTGGGGGTCCCTCGGATTCTCATGTTCCAGTCGCCATCCTTCCTGCCTAAATAACGATCAATGATCACGCAGTGACAGGGACTCTCACGCTGGTGCCCAAATCTGTCCATCCTTACTCACCAGAAATCTAGTTCCCGCAGGCAGGGGAAAAAGGCTGCATCCAAGTACACAGACAGGAGATTCTGGAAGTCCTTGGGGTTTTGTGTGGAGAACGGGTACAGAGTATAATCGCTAGCTGGGTATAAAGGAGATTTTAGAATTCGCCAGATGTCCAGGGGCGTTAGCCTCTTGCAGCGTCACCCCGTCCCCAACAGCGAGCCCCTGCTGTCCAGGGCTGCCCCTCCGGCTCGGGACAGGCATCCCGTCCCATGCCTAGAAAGATGACCCCGTCCGCAGGAAGCTGATGCCACGCGCTTGTTAACCACGGCCCTCACAGCACTCCCGGGCTCACACCGGCTACTCCGTTTCCAAACACCACCACCCAGCAGTGATGTAACGCTACTGACGTCAAGTCTTATGGCGAACTTTCCAGAAACATCTCAGCTGCCTCCCCCCCACCCCCAAGACCCCAGTTTGTACAATCTGACCCCGACGCGGCTTTCCTGGAAGATGAAACGTCCAGCCACGTCCCACTGGACTAGAGGAGGCCCATCTCTCCGGGGCTCAGCCGCCGCTCCGCCCTCCCCGCCGAGAAGCCCCGTGGGCACGGCCCCCTCCTGGACGCCCGCCGACCTGCTGACCTGTGAAGGCGTTCATGAAGGTGGACAGGGACCTATTCAGCATCTTGAAGAAGGGGTCTCTGCACGGGTACTTGCGGGAGCCGCACAGGACCGTGTGCTCCAGGACGTGGGGGACGCCGGTGCTGTCCACGGGCGTGGTGCGGAACTGCAGGCTGCGCAGGCCCGCGGCGGGAGGTCAGGGCGGCGCCTCCCCAGCCCGTGACCCCGCAGCTGTCAGCCCGGCCACCGTGACGCCGCAGCCTGACCGCAGCGCACACACCCGCCGGTTCACACTACACACTTGCAGGGTCCGTAGCTCCAGACACACATTCAGTCACCCTTCTCCGTGCGTGTTCAGGACACAGCCGACAAAACTAAACATTCCTGAACCAGGACCCTCAACTATGTCTCGCTCGGTCCACGCTCTCTGCGGAACGTTCGCCCCTCCACCACACACCTGAACAAGTTGTTGGTGTCTTCTCGGGCCAAGTGCAAGTATCTGGCTCCTGTGCGGTCATGGCTAAGCTTCACCGCCGTCAGGCACAGTTCGGGGATGTCCGTGACCTGAAGGAGACCTAAACTCAGACGGAGAAGCACTGAGCGGTGACGTTCTGTGCACTGCAGGGCCGGGCGTGTCTGCCGCTAATTGGGCGGCACCAGAAGGCTGGCATGTCGCGGCTGGGGGCACGCAGAAACCACCCCGTCCACACCCTGACCCTGTGAATGAGCAAAGGCCTAGGGCTGACAATCTATGCACGTCTTCTTTTTGAGTGCTTACTGTTTGCTAGACATCTTCTCAAGAGTGCACGGTAATCCCGTGGGAGAGGGACCCTCACCCCTATCTACAGATGAGAACACTGAGGTGCAGAGCCGGGCTCAGAGTGGGCGTCCGAACCCACCGATCACAGCAGGCTGCTCTGGAGGAGTCCTGCTCCCACCGGCAAGGCCCGCGGTGTGGCTTCCTGGTCTACCCAGCATCTCAGGAAAGCCCAGAATGGGCACCCTGGGACGGAGCTTCACTTCTCTAGTTTAGAGTCATAAGGAGTTCTGGGGGTGGGCTGGGGCTCTCTCCAGCTCCCTGCTCCTGGGGAGTGGGGGCCCAGAATGGTCCAAATCACCACCGATAAAACCAAATGCATCTTGGGGTGCCTGGGGGGGCTTGGTCAGGTAAGCATCTACTCTTAATTTTGGCTCAGGTCATGATCTCATGTTTCATGAGATCGAGCCCCATATGGGGCTCTGCGTTGACTGCGCGGAGCCTACTTGGAATTCTCTCTCTCTCCCTCAAAATAGATAAACCTAAAAAAAGTTCTTTTTAATAATACAAAAGAATAAATAAGTTCTTACATAAAATACTTCTGGGCGATTTTCCCTCCAAGCATCTGCAGCTCTCTAAGACTAGAGCAAATGCCTGCTTCCTCCCTGACAGGCTGAAAACAGGTCTTCCTTTTTAAACTTGCACATATTTTGGGGCACCTGGGGGGGCTCAGTCAGTTAAAGGTCCAACTTTGGCTCAGGTCATGATCCCGGTTCATGCTCTGTGCTGACAGCTCAGAGCCTGGAGCCTGCGTCAGATTCTGTGTCTCCCTCTTTCTCTAAAATAAATAATAATAAAACATTAAGAAAACTTAAGGAGGGGCACCTGGGGGCTCAGTCGGTTGAGCGTCTGACTCCAGCTCAGGTCATGGTCTCGCGGTTCGCGGGTTCGAGCCCCACATTGGACTCTGTGCTGACAGCTCGGAGGCTGCAGCTGCTTCCTGTTCTGTCTTCCTCCCTCTCTGCCCCTCCTCCTGCCTGCAGTCTGCCCGCCCCCAAATAAACATTAAAAAAAAAAAACAAGGAAAAACCAAACAAGCGCACCGTCACCCCAGCATGGGCGTCCCCAGCTACGGAGCCCGGCAAAGGCGCCGCAGAAGCAGCTGCACGTCCCAGGCTGTGTCGTCCCGCCGAGCCGGGGCCTCTCTGCCTCAGTCACGTTAGAGCATCACTGCGACAGCCACACTGTTCATCACCCCCGCTTTCCAGGGGCTGCGAAAGTGACTCAGCCGTGCTCACGGCGAGCTGCCGGCAGGGCAGAGGTCGGAGCCCCGGGGTCCCGAGTGCGTTCCGGGGGCTCCCACACAAATGACACCGCTTACAGGGGCCTGTAAGGCCTGCGGAGTTTCCAACTAGTACAGTATTTCTGTCTCGGAACTTAGATGGACGTATTTAAAATCAGCCAGTATGTGAACTGTCTGCCCCCAACAGCTCTCCAGGCTACCTACTGCTCAAATGAGGACCATGTGTTCATAACTTTCTGTAAGACTTGAAAACAGAGCGAAACAACTCGGAGGTCCTCACAAACAGTACATACCTTGAGTCCAGGCCCCCCGCACGGCCCTCAGGGGCTTCCTGAGGCCCCCCTCCTCGCCCCAGCTGCACCTCTGCCTGTCCCTGTGCCCTGCCCGGAACTGCTGTCCCGAAGTGTCAGCCCACAGANAGCCCCTCCGTGTCCTCCTGGGCTGTGTGCTGCCCGCCCCTCCCCTGCGCGAAGTGTCACCCACAGCATGAGGCCAAGGGCCAGTCAGTGACGTGAAATACATAGTTTTCAATTACTGTGTAAAAGAAAAAAAAAAACAAGGTGAACACAACATTCAATAAATGCAGGACCACAATCCGCCTTCTATGATGCTGAAACCCCAGTGGCTCAAAGTCAAAGTTTTTGCCTGAGTGTGGAACAAACTTGTGCTAGGAAGACACACCCCAGGTGGATGGGGGTAGATGGGGGCTGTCTTTACTCAGCGCAGTGAACAGTCACGCGTCTGTATCCAGACACATCCACGCGCTAGACGCATGGAAATCCTGAAATCTAAAGAGGCACTAGGCTTGCAGGCTGGGATCAGGGCAGGGACGGGAACCGGACTTACTTAAGCAACTCCACTCAGAAGAGCGCACTGAAGTCAGGGGCCACCAGGGCCCGGGACGGACACAGACACACACAGACCCCCCCCCAGCAAGACGCACCTGGCTTACGGTGAAGCCGTGCAGCCGCTGTCCCACCCGGAGCCGCCGTGCCCGCTCGCAGGCTGTGCTGCCCCTCCTCCTCTGGGCTCCGAGGCCGGCGCTGCCCGTGGACAGAAGGAAATCAAGGTTAGATGCTTCTGCGGAGGCCTGTGGCTCGCGTCATTCNNATTCAGCCACACAGTGAAGACATTTTTATGTGATAAAGACAGTTCAAGGACAAATTAAGCCTTACGTTCTCCAAACAGATTCCAGAAAACGAATTTCGGTAGTTTAGTAAAGTCTGTTCAATTTTATGACCCCTATCTCAGCTCAGCTAAAGCCTCATGGTATCAACTAACAGATGCATGTCGCAAGCCCTGTATATATAAACGCTCAGAAGTAACTATAACCTAACTATGCTACCAATTTCCCTCACCCGCAGAAAAACAACACTCACGTGGAAATGACGTTTTCCGTCTCAGGACACAGTACCCCCACAAGCTCCGTACACACCTATGGAACTGGTAAAGCGTAAGACGGGACCTCACCAGGAACCCCTACACTGCGGTTCGCTGCGCAGGTGGTAACAACTCTGGAATAGCATTTGGCATCACTTAAATCAGAGTTATCGGTGCACCTGGGTGGTTCAGTCGGTTGAACATCTGACTCTTGAAGTCCGTGCAGCTCATGATCTCACGGTTGGTGGGATCGAGCCCTGAGTCAGGCTCTTCCCTGACAGCACACAGAACCTGCTTGGGATTCTCTCTCTCTGTCTCTCTCTCCCCCCCACTCCCCTGCTGTCTCAAAATAAATGTATAAAAGTAAAAAAAAAAATTTCATTTTAAAAACGCATCACCCTCTGATGGTGACCAGAGGGGAGGGTGTGGGGATGGGTGAAATAAAATAGCTGCTCTCGGTAGCTACTGTGTGACTGGAACATAATTTTACACACACACGTACACATACAGGTATAAAGAAGAGCAAGGAAATACACCAGAGAGAGACTGCACAGAGGGAGGGAGAGTCACAATCGTTTAGGGGTAACCTGGGTAATGGGGACACAACTGTACTATATGCGTTACACAATTTTCTACACTAGCATTCTGTCCCACAAAAACGATTTCTCCTAAAGATACATGCAGAAAAGGGAAACGAAAGCAACCTGGGTCAGTGGCTAGCAGGAAGACGGGCCATCATCACCCACACCCTCCCTCCTGACTCAGCTGATTCCACAACTACCGAAGAGGATTTCACATGTCCTTCACCATCAAGAACGCAACCACAAAAAGCAAATAAATGCTGGCACCCAACATGCAGAAAAAGCCCCAGCCCCTCGGGGTCTCCCGCGTGTATGCTGGTCACCGACTACACCTGTAAGTAATGCCCCTGCCGCCACGCTCACGCGCAGCACACGGGGACACCGACCCACGCTCACGCGCAGCACACGGGGACACCGGAACCACGCTCACGCGCAGCACGGGCACCCCCCCCCACCCCCGGCTTCTTCACCTGGGCCTACGGCGAAGCCGCACCATAAAACACACCGGGTTCTGCGAATCAGCAGGGACACTCCTGGCCCACTTTGAACACTCAAGGTTGGAGCGTTATCTTTTCTCCATAAAGGAGTCCATTTCTGGAAGCTACAGTTGTACTAAGAACACGGGAGTCTCGACGACTCCCTGCCCACAATAAATAACACGGGGGCGGACAGGTTAATGAGAACCACAGGCCGACAATTACTTTAATCACGCGTATTAAAATCCACATCAATCAATGCCCATTTTCACTTCAAAAGTCCGCATACAGGGCCACCCATTCTGGGGTCGCCTAAGGTCCCAGGAGCAGGGGCCTCCTTGGGCCCGGACCCGCTTTGCCCAGACAACTCTGGCAACTGCACAGGAAGCCCCTTCCTTTGCTAGGGGAGGCGATGGGAGGAAGACCCTGCGCCGGCCCTCATCCAGGCTCTCCGCAGGACTCTGGTCCGGCTCCGGGCTCCGCGGGCGAAGGGTCTCGGGGTCGAGCTCCAGGGTCCCCGGGAGAAGGGTCTCGGGATCCGGGCTCCCCAGGTCCGCGCTCTCCGGCCTGGGCTAAGGTTCCCGGCCATGGGAGTCAAGGCTACCCGGTGAAGGGTCTCGGGGTGCGGGCTCCCCGGGAAATGGGCCTCAGGGTAGAGCTCCGGGCTCCCCAGCCCCGGCTCCGCGCTCCCCGGGAGAANGCTCACAGGCCTCCCTGGGGCAGTTAAGTGAGAGCTAGGGAGCCCCGGGGCGCCAGGTGCCTTAGCCCCGGCTACGTGGCTTTGTGGAAGGGTCCGCCCCAGATGGTTTCCAGGGCCACGGCACTACGACGTCCTCCTCCTCAAGACAGCTCTCGCCCAGGATGTCCCCGGGGAACCGCAGGACCGCCCCCCCACCCCCCAACAAAGCGCCTGCAAGAGTGTGCAGACTCCCTGCTTTCCCCACCGGCATGCCTTGTCCGGGAAGGCGCCACGCTTCTGAGATGTCCGAAGGACCCCCGTGCCCTTCTTGAACCGGGAGCGCAGATCCTGCGGGTGGGCCGGCCCTGCCGCTATGGGGTGGAGGGGCTTTGGGGTTAACCGCACCTCGGCCCTGCAGGGGCAGAGAGAGGCCCCACCTCTTAAGGCAGATGCTCAGGGCCTTGGCCTTCTCTCTTCCTTCCCCACCTCATTCTTTCCCTTGGCCCACTCATGCAAATGGACCCAAACCTCCCTGCCCTGCTTCTGGCACCGAAGAAAGGCTCCTCCTCGGGAGACAGGAGCCAGCTGTTTGAACATATAACTGCCCTGGCAATGATGGGGAGGGTAACCTTGCATCGAAAAGCCCCCAAAAGCCTCCCAAAAGCGCTTCGCAGTGCTGTGGATCCTGCAAGTAACTGAGCATCTCTTGATCCACAGGAGAAACCAGCTGAACCAGAACAGGTGATGATCAGAAGCAGCTCTGTGCATGTGCCTTTCTTCCGTGGAGAATCTTGGCCGCAAAGGTTACTGAGCCTCCGCGATCCTGCGGAGAGGGTTGGGTGTTATTAACCCTTCTGTGAGTGTTTAGGAAAATGAGCACTGTGAAGTTATGGTATTTTGATCTCTCTGAAGAACAGATGCTGTATAAATCCAGTAATTGCCACTTACTGGTAGATTCCCACAGGATACAACCTTACTGATGGCGACCTACACATACTAAGAATTTATAGATAATTATTTTGGAACAGCACCCACAGTTTTAACAGTCATATGTAATCTCAATATATGTTAAAAATCCCTGCAATGAAGAAATTAAACAAAAAATTGTCAGGATGCCGTATCCTATGTTTCAAAGCCACCTCCAATGTCCCAATGAAATTCACTGTTTTAGTGATAAGCAATGATCAGACTAGGTGGGGTCTGGGATATAGAAAGGCAACCAAGTGAATATTTGAGTGCGACAGCTCGGATTATATCTCCCCAGAAAGAAATGTTATGACCTCATTTGAAAATAGGGTCTTGGGGTGCCTGGGTGGCTCAGTTGGTTGAGTGTCTGACTTCAGCTCAGGTCATGATCTCTCTGTTTGTGAGTTCAAGCCCCTCATCAGGCTCTGTGCTGACAGCTCACAGCCTCAAACCTGCTTTGGATTCTGTGTCTCCCTCTCTCTCTGTCCTTCCCCTGCTAATGCTCTCTCTCTCTCTCTCTGCTTCTCAAAAATAAACATTAAAGGGCACCTGGGTGGCTCAGTCGGCTGAGCATCCAACTTCAGCTCAGGTCATGATTTCACGGTTTGTGGGTTCAAGCCCCACATCGGGTTCTGCGCTGACAGCTCAGAGCCTGGAGCCTGTTCAGATTCTGTGTTGCCCTCTNACAGAATCCCCCCACCCCCGGGCCCCCCCCCGCCAGCCTCACCCCCACCTCCCTTCCTCCCTCCCTCCTTCTCTCCCACCCGCCCGCTCTCACCCTCCCCTCAGCCGGTCCAGAAAACCAGGCGCCCGAACACCGCTGCGCCACATGGCTTATGACCCGCACACGCCGACGCAGCTTCACTTATCGCGACGCAGGGAGCGGGGGCGAGACGCACAGGCCGCGATTCCATTGGTCAGCGCGCACAGCANACAGCTCAGAGCCTGGAGCCTGTTCAGATTCTGTGTTGCCCTCTCTCTCTGCCCCTCCCCCACTCATGCTCTGTCTCAAAAATAATTACATAAAATAAACATTAAAAAATATTTTTGAGAAATAAAAGAAAATAGGGTCTTTCTGGAGGTAATCAAATTAGAATGAAGTTATTAGGTAGGCACCTAATCCAATGCGACTAGTGTCCTTATACAAAGAGAAACTTGGAGACCCTGACACCCAGGAGGAGGGGACAGCAAAGATCAGGGTGACAATTCTATAAACCAAGGAGTACCAATGACGGCTGGGCACAGCAGAGGCTGGGAGGAAACCGATTCCCCATCGTAACCTCAGCATGAGCCTACCGGCCAGCACCTTGATCTTGGACTTCTGGCCTCCAGAACTATGAGACAGTCCATTCCCATTGTTCTAAGCCATCCAGTTTGTGGTACTTTGTGATGTCACCCCAGCAAGTTGAGACAGAAGTCGAGGTTCCTTCACCTCCTGAAGAAGGACCCACAGTAGTTTGGCTGCATATGTGGTTTTCCAGGATTGCATGTCCTCCACATGATGCGTGCTCTTTGGAAATCCTTCGGAATCTGTCATAAACCACAAGTGACAGTTTGGGGAAATGCAAGGTAAGAGATCGGCTCAGTGCCTCTAAATTTAAAAATTATAGAAATGTATACAATGTCAGCAAACAATGCTAACAGCATGGGATGAGGTGAAAGAACCCCCGTCCTGAAACCAGCGAGCCCTCCAGCGCTCATACTCGTCCACTCAACAAGGCTTTATTGTGTGTCATCTATTGCCAGCCTGAGCTTTGCCACAGGAGTTTGAACGAAGCCTTTCCTCGTTCTGCTGAACTGTAAAAACGGGCCATGCTTTTCTGGAGGTTGCCTTTCAACCCTAAGGTTTCATGGTTTTGTTATCTCGGGTCTTAATTGTGATGTTGGTACAGCATCGACTCCAGCCTTTAGTTTCATTTTTTTCTCTATCTGTTTAAAATGATGCAAATGAAGAAATTCACATTCATTTGGCAGATTTTAGTTTCATTTCTGCTTCTAGGTATGTCCTCTGATAGCCACCTTTGTTGGAGAAAAGCTCTCCCCTTGAATGTAGTTTGCTTTCAGGAGTTTGGAACAATTGTCTCAGAAAACCTCAGATGTTGTTGAGATTTCCTCTTGGCAATGCCAAATCATAATTGTTTTTTTAAAGACCTTACACATTTATACATACAGATGTAGAAAAAAGTTCAGGATTAGTCATCATTAAAGAAAAGGTACATTACCATAAAATGGGACATTATTTTATCTGTCAGATGTAACAAGTTGATAAAACCTAAGGGAAGCTTGTGAAGTTCTTGCGACCAGGCACTTTTCTGCTCTGGGTACTATGTGCTACTCTCTCTATTTACCTTTTGGAAAGCACTTGGACACTGTTTGTACACATTTTAAGTGAGTGCACTCTTCCAGCAGAAATTTCCCTTCATGAGAATTATCCTACGGCTGTATCTCACAAGGGTGCAGCGCTGAATAAGTAAAGATGTTCTCTGCAGTCTTTTTGACTATAGCAAATATTGAAAAGACGGCTACCAAGAAGGGTTTTCTTAAATAAAATATAACACATCCATATAATTAAATACTCCACAGATACTGAAAACAATGATTTCCATTGCTTTTCACATATGTACCACAAATTAGTAAGGAAAGAAAGCTAGATGGTGGCTGAAGCTCTCACTGAGTGAGAAAAATATACTCTCATTTGAGTGGAACAAGTCGAAAGGAGATTTTAATTGTGATTTGATTATGCTTAACAAAACACTTTAATGAAAGAAATTTATGAAGAATAAGTCAATAGCAAAACAGGCTATGTTCATAGATAGGAAACACAGTGTGATAAAGATACCATTTCTTTGCAAAAAATTTTTTTAAATTAAAAACAAACAAAAAAGAAATACAATTTCAATAAAAATTTCAACAGATCAGGAGCACAAAATAATCCTAAAATACAGATAAAGGAGAAAAGATTCAAAAAAAGGAAAGCAATTTTGTAAAAAAAAAAATTGAATGTTTATGTATTTTGAGAGAGAGAGAAAGACACACACTGAGAGACAGTGCACAAGTGGGGGAGGGGCAGAGAGAGAAGGAGACACAGAATCTGAAGCAGCTCCAGGCTCTGAGCTGTCAGCACAGAGCCCAATGCGGGGCTCGAACCCACGAACCATGAGGTCATTAACTGAGCTGAAGTCAGATGTTCAAACTGACTGAGCCACCCAGGTGCCTTGCAAAGCAGTTTTGAAGAGGGACAATGTGGGAAACTTATTTTAGCAGATATTGAGACAAGTCTTACTAGTACGGACTTTTAGATATATTGTCTATAAAAAGCTGTAGCAAATAAGACAGTGTTAATATGAGCACAGAGAGAGAGGCAGAGAGGCTAAAGGAATATAAAGAAAGCCAGGAATAGACACCTAGAAGTAGATCAGTGGAGAAAAGATTCAATAAATCTTATAATTTATCTGGGAAAAATTGAATTGCTGGTTCAAATCACTCTGCACCTACCCCAAGGCAATAATGATATTGTATCTCTTCAAAGGGCTTTAAAGTTCTACTTTTCTTACCTATGCTTTTAATACACATGATTTGAGTTTTGTTTCTGCTTCCTGTAATAAAGACATCCTCAAGATTAAAATGACTGTNGGGGTGGGAGTGCTTAAAGTGCAAATGCTCACTCACCTAAATTCCACTGAATGTGAATGAGTCTGAATGATTTTGTTGAGTGGTGAGTAGGAAGAAACTACTGAAAAGGAAAAGAGGTGGTAAGTACAGCAGGATTTCACCAGGTAGAAACGATAAAGTCAAAAGGGAAAACGAAACCCTGAGAACTTCCAAAGACAATGTCTATTTTCTTCAAATGTTTCTTTTCCAAGTTACTCACATTCTAACCGCTTTGTATATTTCTGATATTTTAACTTCAACTCAAATGCTACTGTTTCCTGGTGAATGACTCCGTCCCTGGTAACCAGAACCTGTGTTGGTTACAACCCAGAACCAGTCAGGTCCAGGCTCTGTTTGACCTTTTATCTGCTCTTTGGTCCGTGGGTTACATCTTTCATATGACAAGTCATTTTATAAAACTTTTAACCCTTTATTTTTGTAACTGGTTTCCAGGTAGGAGTGCAATGGGTCCCTCATCACTGTGGTTGGATAAATATTCATGAGCTCCTAGAACAGGCTGCTTCGCTGCTGCTAAATTTTGGATAAAGGTTTAGAAACTAGTTCTTAAAGGAGAGATTAAAGACACAGTCCCTACTTTTATGGAATCCTTGGTCTAGCACGGGTTACAGAAAAACAAATGCAAAGTTACTGTGTCATCCAATCCAGTGGCCTCTGGGAGGGCAAAGACAAAGATTCCATCAGCAAAGCAGGGCTCAGAGAAGCGTGCTAAGCTCCGGGAGAAGGGGACACATTGGACTCTCCCAAAAGGGTGAGTTAGTAACAGTGTAACGTGTATGTATGTATTTCCTATGGGTGCTATGCCAAATTATCACACGTTTTCTGGCTTAAACAACACCAGTTAATTCTCTTACGGTTTGGGAGGCCAGAAGTGTGGCACGGGTCTCGAGGGGCTTAAAATCAAGAAGGCCGAAGGGGTGCACTTCCTCTGGAGGCTCCGAGAATATGCTTTCTTGCCTTTTCCAGCTTGGAGAGGCCACCCACATTCCTAGGCTCACGGCCCTTCTCCCACCTTCTACGCGAGCAAGGGCTGGTCCAGTCTTTCTCCTGATGCCATTTCTCTGTATCTGATGCTTCTGCCTTCTGCTTCCCTATTTAAGGTCTGTGTCATTCCTGATGGGCCCGTCCAGATAATCCAAGGTAACGTCTTTATTTTCAGATCATCTGATTGGAACCTTAATTCCATCTGCTACCTTAAGTCCTCTTTGCCATGTATCCTTGTACTGATGGATTCCAGGGACACACCTGAGACCATTACCTTGCCTCCCACAATGTTAAAAGAAATTGATTTATTGACTAAATTCTAGAAGAATCTTTAAAATACTGCTGTTTACGTTCCATTGTTAAAATTAGTGTCTTACTAATCTNGGGCTTTTCTCCTGAGCTGCTTCTAGAGTTTCACGTACTGGTCAAAATCACAATTTCTTAGCACAGATGTCAAGTTTTGTTGCAAACTGTTGGTCTTTTGAGCAAAACATTGTAGAGTATTCTAGCTTATTTGTTGGAAGGAGGAATTTTGACATGCCAGAAATAGAAGGAAATGAATATTATAATTGAATTTACAGACATCACTTTTTGGAGCATTGAAACAAAGACCTGTCAGTTAGAGCGAGAACAAACGGGTACATATCAGAGGAGGGAGGAGGGGAAAGAATGCCCATGATAGCATTTATTTGGCTTTTTTATCCATTATGATCTGTGGCAGTGAAATAAATATTCATCAGTGAAATGTCTTTTTGGTGGGAACAAGCAGAGGCGAGAACATATTTATACAACATAAAGCTCAGTGGGGGAAAAGCTGTTTTTGTTACTTCTGAATTGGTTCTTCGAATTGGTTCTTTTTTTAATTCCAAGAACATATCATCGTTAAAGTAGGTTCATTTCAACACAGCTCTCAACCTACCAAGCATTATAATTACTCCTTTATTGATAATATTGACAAAGAAGGAGTCATTTCCTTGTTGACATACACTTCTTGGGGAAACGGTGAAGATGTTTTGGGTCATGAGACAAATACATTTGTGCCAGAAGTAGATCGTGATGGGCAGGACCTGGCCCTTCAGGGTGGCCCCGTATCTAACGAACGCATCTTTAGGGGACCTGAGTTTGAAAATACAAAGCTGGGGAGGTCTCAACTCAAATATTAATACAGACGCAAGAGCGGAGAGAACTAGGAATCAGGAACTGGATGAGAGAAACAAGCCAGAAACCAGGCGCGGGCTCCTGAGGGCTCTCTGCACATCACGTGTGAGTATCAGTCTTCTCTGCCATCGTGCCCCCCGCCCCAGCTCGCGTGTGGCGGGTCTATCCAGATCTGGCCTTCCGGACAAGCTCGAAGCAGATATCTGGTGTGCTGGGCCTTCCGACTCACACTCCCCGATCTGAATTTGTGTTCTTGTCTAATAAATGCCCAGAGAAATGAAGGGTTGGGATATCCATTTGAGATCATTAGCCGAGCCCTGACAGCAGATGGTGCATAACCCGAGTCATCATGGTTTCCCCAGACGGGCTTTTACCTTCTTCCTGATTTTATCTTTCCGCTGGGCCATCTTTCGTCTCTGGTTATAAGATGGTGTTATGAGCTGAGTTGTTTCTCATCCAACCTCATATGCTGAACCCCCGGGAACCCCCAGGACTTTGGAAGGTGACTATATTTGGAGATGGGGTTTTTATGGAGGTGATTAAGGTAAAATGAGGTCACTACAGTGGACTCTGATCCAATTTGGCCGGCGCCCTTTGAAGAGGAGGAGGTCAGGACACAGACTCCCACGGAGGGAGTCCCATGAGGACACAGGAAGGGGACGGCGTCTACACGCCCGGGAGAAACCAGCCCTGCCCACGCCTGGGTCTCAGACTCCAGCCTCCAGGACTGGGAGGCAATAAAGGTTGGCTGTGTGAGCCCATGGTTACGGTGGCCCCGGAAACCAGCGCAGGCGGGTCCTGCTTGAGAGGGAACAGACAGATTGACCGCGGGGACCCCAGACACCGTGCCCAGAAATAGACAACAGAACATATGGAACTTTCCCACATGATAAGGGAAGCATTTTAAATCACACAGGTAAGTGACGATTATTCAAGAAATGATGTTGCAGTCAGTCCGTCCAGTTACCACCCATTCTTTACAACAAAAGAGATTCCAGATGGGTCAATGAGTGTCGTATAAAATGAGCTCATAAAAACATAATAGAAAGATGGGTAAGTTTAAAACACAATTTGGAATTGTTTATGAGTATGATATGAAAATCTGGAATCCATGGAAAAAAAAAACTGGTTCATTTAAAAAATATGTGTACAACAAAAGTGTCATTACAAAGTCAAAAGATCAACAGACCAGAAAAAGTAATTGCAAATCACATGACAGGCAAAGTCCTTAGTACACAAAGCATTTCTACAAATCTCTAAGAAAAATGCAAATAATAAAAAAATTGGCAAAGTTATTTCAAAAATAGAATTACAAATGACCAATTAAAAAATGAAAGACCCTCAAACTCATAACTAAGGAAACAAAAATTAAAGCTTCTGACTGGCTCGGGTCATGATCTCACTGTTCACGAGTTCAAGCCCCACGTGCTTGACAGCTGTGCTGACAGCTCAGAGCCTGGAGCCTGCTTTGGATTCCGTGTCTCCCTCTCTCTCTGTCCCTTCCCTGCTCACACTCTGTCTCTCTCTGTTTCTCAAAAATAAATAAACATTAAAAAAATAAAATAAAAATGTGAAACCATTTTTAGCTGATCCCGTTGGCGAAGGTGTAAGTGTTTGAAAGTTTTCTGTGTCTAGAGCAGCCCGGTCGTTCACATTTGGCGGGACCATGGGCCACTGCGGATCTTTTAGAGCGCTCCTCGGCAGTGTGAAGAAGAGGTAAAACAGTACCCATTCCTGAGAGAGGCACATTTACCTCTCGCAGCTTACCAGACGCACATACACACACAACACCGCAGAACTGCACGCACAGGGCAGATTGTTATGCACTCGTTTCATGGAATGTGCTGGAAGTGTCTGCCATCCTTAAGAGCACAGCTGGTTGATTAAACAGCTGGAGCCCAGGGGAGCAGTGTTATTTCTCGGTCTCCCTTCCTGACCCAGCCCCAATCACAGAGAGGCCGTCAGCACCTCGAGGAGCCGCACCTTGGTCCAGGGTATGGGCTACATGCCCGACACCCCCCCCTGCCTGGGTGGGACCAGCTGCCTGGGGGCAGGAGCCCGCGCCTCCTGTGATCTCCGAAAAAGTGGCTCCTCGGGTGGTGTGCTGGGCCCGGGCCACCCCTGCTGTCCGCAGACTCTTAACCCTGCGACAGTCCAGTGTGATGCCAGGGAGCGGAGCTCCGTGCGCCCCGTGACAAGACGGCCCAGCGACCGTGCTGTCCAAAAAGAGCAAACTGTGAAACGTATAATCCTTGTTTAAATTAAAAAAAAAAATTTTTTTTAATGTTACTTTATTTTTGAGAGAGACAGAGCGTGAGTGGAGGAGGGGCTCGAACCCACAAACCACAAGGTCATGCATGACCTGAGCTGAAGTTGGACGCTTAACCGACTGAGCCCCCCAGGCGCCCCCCAATTTTTTTTAATGTTGGTAAAATACATATAACAGAAAAGTTACCATGTTGCACATTTTTACGTCTGCAGCTCTGTGGCATTAAGTACTTTCATCGTGCGGCTGCCGCGGCGTCCGGCCAGGTTCCTCTCCTCCCCCACCCCTGGCGGCCACCTTCCACTTCTGTGTCTAGGGATTCGACGCCCCAAGTTCCTCCTGTGGATGGAGTCGTACGAGGAGGGTCTTCTGCATCCAGCTTGCTGCCCAAGCGTAACGTCCTCGAGGCCCCCCCGGTGCGGCCGGGGTCAGAACCTCCTTCGCACGTCTTCTTATCCGTTGATCTGTCCGTGGACACTGGATGCCTCCAGGACTTGGCTGTGGTGAATCATACTGATGTGAACACGGGTACGGAAATAGCTCTTTGAGACGCTGAGGTGTAGACCCAGATGTGGAATTGCTGCGTCCTGTGGTAATTCTATTTTTAATTTTTTAAGAAACCACCAGTATGATCCTTTTTTTAAAACTAAAACGTTTTAAAATAAAAATATAAATACAGATATAGATGTCATAGCAATTGAAGATCCCCAGAAGCGTAGAAATCTGTTAAGAATGGTTATCTGTGGGGCGCCTGGGGGGCTCAGTAGGTTAAGTGTCTGACTTCGGCTCAGGTCATGATCATGGGGTTTGTGGGTTCGAGCCCCGCGTCGGGCTCTGTGCTGACAGCTCAGAGTCTGGAGCTGCTTCGGATTCTGTGTCTCCCTCCCTCTCTGCCCCTCCCCTGCTCATGCTGTCTCCCTCTCTAAAAAATAAGTAAACATTAAATTTTTTTTTTTTTAAAAAAAGAATGGTTATCTGTAGGGGGTAGAATGACTCTGAGGGATAGAGAACATTTATCTTTCACTTTACATCTTTATGAAACTACTTTTTTTCATGTGTCTATTGTTTCAGTAGTTACATCAAGTCAGCACGTGTACCATTTCTATGGACACACTCCCCAACAGATTCATGGAACATGAAACAGAAAAGCCTCAGCTCCTTTCTTGTGTGAATTTAAAGTATGCTGCTCACAGCTTTTGCTTTTCTGCATTAATTTTGCCAGGAAAGATCTGTATTCCTCCTTTTGTCTGGGGCTCCTTGAAGGCAGGGACTGTGTCTAATTTATATTCGTGCCACCCGTTCCCAGGCCATGTCCAGCACGTAGAGAGCGCTTGGTGATTTCTGTTTTGTGGTTGTTGACTGGTTTTGCTAATCCCTGAAAACACCAGTGTAAGCTGAGATCAATTCCCCATCTCTGTGCCCTTTGTGTTACTCCTCTCTCTCTCTCTCTCTCTCTCTCTCTCTGCTACTCTCTCTTTTCTCCTTCTTCCTCTTTCCTTTCTCTTCTTCTTCCTCCCTGTCCTCTCTGGTTCCCCTTGAGACGAGGAAGATGCTGTTGGATGTCCTTTGTCTTCATGCCCACACTGCTTCATCGCCTCTATTCCTAGAATAGTTCTTCATCTGACCCAACTGCTTTTGATCGGAATGAATAAAATATTATGTCCACCAATTTCTTAGGATTATCGAATAAAGGTTTGCAAGTCAGGAAAGTTCCACCACTTAGGAACAATTTGACCTTCAGCACATCATCTAAATTCTTTTTTTCCATCGCCTAAATTCTTAACAATTCAGTTTCCTCTTACGTACCTCATAGAAAATATAAAGTCTTCAGCATAGTTGTTTTACATAGAAGGTTAACTGGTACTTTTAAAAGCTTTAGAGCTACTATTACCCATCACTACTGCTGTAATGATAATTGCCCTCCCCATCATCTAAATTATCCCCAACAGATTTCATACAGGGGCTACTCCTTAGTTAAGAAATGCCTCTTTAAAATCCACATAAACAGAGCACAACTGCTTATGATTTATTATTCCTTCACAATGTTGACACATGCTAAAGATCTTCCTTCTTTTGGAAATACTTAAATTTGAAATTGATATTTTAGAGATAGTTGCAATTAGCCTGAAGGAATAGATTACAATAGACTTTTCCAGACATGTGATCAGCCCTTGAAACTACATTGCATAAAACTACCCACCGTTGAAAAATAAAATGGGTCTAATCATAATAGAACTTGTTGTTGCAGGATTCTCGCTCAGAGAGTCGTGACACCGAGACTTTTCTTTCCAGGAAGCAACTTTATTATGCCGGCACCGCTCAGTTGGGTTCGTACCCAAAAGAACTGAGCGGCCCACATCAGATGGCATAGGTTTTTTTTTTTGCATTTTCTATCCTGTCTCCCATATATGGTAATACATATAAACATGCAGTCTGATTAAGTTGTTTCAGTTTACAGGAACATGGGGGGTGTAGGCAGCTGGACTCATATCTAGGTGACCTTGAAGTCTTCTCTTCTCTCTTCTTCAATTTTTTCTTTCTCCTTAGGGAGGGGTTCCTACCATTGTCTCATACAATTTTGCTGAAATTTAAGGAGATTTAGGAATATGTCTGAATTGCTAATCAAAGTGTCCCACAAATCGCTCTTGTAGTCAGTCGTACGGTACTTTCCCCTAATGAGAGTGCTGTTGGGCATCCTCATTTGCACCCTTCTTCCAGTGGTTTGTCCACACTAGAGGGTGTCCACTCAGGAAGTGCACTTAGCAGGGCTTCCCAAGTACTTTCTGACACTCTGGTCATGACGTTAACATAAACTGTACCAGACTACAGATGGCGTAGTTAGAAAGTATTCCGACTTAATGGAATTTTTCCCACTAGGAATAAAGGTGTAGCCATTGTAACGATCTCCGCTAATTTCCATTAAATGGTTCTTCATGCTCATTGCTGTACGTGGATTCATTAATTTGTATTAGATCATCTAACCACCAAATTAATATATCCCAGCTAGGGCTTTCTCTTTGCAGCCCAAGTTATGTACAAACCCTTTCAACACAGATCTTTGCTTTTAGGAGACCTTTCAAATATTCATATTCCAAGAATATTATAAGAGGAACATCAAACTAAAATTCAGATAAAATATAGATGTAACCATGGGACCTGCTGAGCTGTCTTAGTTGATATTTTAAGTAAATTGGACCAACTAATTGGCGATCTGATCAATCGCCTTGTAATTATCTCTGTGAATTTCAAGAGACCTCACACATTGCCTTGTAAACACTTAGCCTCCGGATCAGAATGCAGTGGGTTTACAGACAGATGTACTTGATTGGAGAACCTGGTTAGGACTCAATTGCTTGTCCATGATCAGTTATTATGTGAAATGAAACTGAATTTTAAATTGTGGTTTATTTTCATTCAGTAGGCCTGGTCTCTAACGATGGGAAATATGAACGTGGAGCCTTCCTGAATGGGAGCACAACAGTGTGAAGGGGTGAGTGGTCCCCTGCTCTGGCCGTGTTCATGTTTCATCATCAAGAAGTGTGTTCTGTGCCGCTCAGTGTGGTCCATGAACAGCCTGCTTCTGGCCTGTAACAAGTCTAAAATGGAGCGTGTAGAGGGTAAAGTATTGAAATTAAGAGTTTAGAACCCGAAAAGTTTCTAAAAGTTGAGTGTAGAAATTGGGTGGGGAAGTTTAGAAACTCTTATAACATTCAAACACAACTATTATTTCTTTGAATTGCATATTAAAAATGTAGGGTTCCTGGGACGCTTGGGTGGCTCGGTCGGTTAAGCATCTGACTCTTGATTTCAGCTCCGGTCATGTTCTCACGGTCATGAGATGGAGCTCTGTGCTGCGTGTGAAGCCTGCGTGGGATTGTCTCCCTCTGCCCCTCCCCTCCTGATGTTCTCTCTCTCTGTCTCTCTCTCTCTCAATAAATAAATAAATAGTAAAAAAAATAAAATAGAAATGTAAGGCTTCTCTATTTTTTATCTAAGAATTCCTTTTTTTTTTTTTTTTGGTATTTTAAAAAAAAAATAAATCCNCTGGAAGGGGAGACACTCAGTCAGCGGTCTCTCAGCCGCCTGGAAGTGACTTGTCCCCTGAAAGAGACAGGACCTATGCACGCCCTTCCCTACAGCGTGATGTAAGAGAGGCAGCCTGGGGCAGAGACGTACAGGCACCCGGCGGGGGTGCGCTGGGCAGAGGGGGGCTTCCAGTGGGAAGGGAGCCACAGCGGCTGGCTCACAGTCAGTGGCTAACGCAGCAAAGGAGGCGGCTGAGTTGTTGAAGACTCGTGTTTTGAGGGTAAGTGTCGGACAACTGCCTGGGGGGGAAGAAGGGAAATAACCGTTCCGGCAACTGCGGACAGGAGAATACAAGAAAGTAACAATGTCCACACAGAGCGGCGAGGATCACAGGGAAGGACTTCCCAGGAGCCGGGACAAGGCACTGAGGCACGGTGGCCGCCTCGGACGTTTCCCCAGCGAGACTGGACGGGGAAACGAGATTCGCCCGGCTTCTGCGTGTGCTTCTGTTTGTCGTTTGGCTAAACTGCACACGCGTTTGACTTGAAGTTCTTTCTGTTAGCCGTTTAAATGACAGGCGTCCAATAAAGGACAACAATGCTTTGCGGAGCTTGGGGTCCCCGAGGCACTCCCACGCTTGGTGGTGCCCTCGACGGACTCGCAGAATCTCGGAAGGCTGCTGTGCTCACAGTTGTGTTTTGTGACAACAGAGAGACAGAGATCAAAGTCAGATGAGGGAAGAGCGGCCTGGGGGCAGCATCCTGTCCCTGGAGCTGTGGCCAGGGCTGGCTTCGCCTAGAGATGACAAGGGACAACACTCATGGTGTTTTGCCGAGCAGGGAGGCTTCTGGAGCCTTGGCATTTGGAAATTTTTATGAGGATTCCATCATAATTGACCATCGGCCTGCCCGACCTTTAGTCTCCAGACCCTCTTGAACTTGACTGATACCACATGGCTTACAGCCGCCACCTTGACTTACACTTAGACTATCAGTGTGGCCCGAGGCCTCAGGTAAACAGATAGTTTTATCAGGAAGAACATTCCAGGGGCTTAGAGGTGCTCTTCCAGGAGCCCAGGGCAAAGGCCAGCCCTCTGTGGGTACAGTTCGTTCTTTACTGTAGGTACTTCAACATATTACTACAAAAATACTTCTGAACTGAAGAGCTACTAGTTGAACAGCACAGGTACCTGACTGATGCGCCGAGGCCAGATAAGCAATACCCTTTACAGAACGCTGCGCACCAAGGCTTTTTCTTGCATCTCCGTAAGGAATGTGTGTCTTTCCTTAAATTAATACACATGTGAGACAAATCAGTCACAAGTCTGGTGTATCCATAGTCCCTCAAGAAAAAGGCCACCATTTCTGGGGCGGCCAGGGTCTGTCAGCCACAGTATGAGTCCCAGGCCCAGATCCTTCGGCCCAGACTGGGCCCCTCAGCCTGGGGTGGCCCGTTCACAGGCTGCCCACAGGTCTGTGACACGAGTCAATGCCCCAGGTTCCACTCACATGTGACAGATTGATGCTATGATCTGGGTCTACCAGAAACCCTCTCCTCATGATTATATTGGAAATCAAAGAAAGGCCAAGCCAGTAGGAAGAGAAGGGAAGGGGCGGATAGAATACTGAGTAGTTGAATTATGTTAATAAGGAGGGGGTCCCAGGGTCCCTCAGTGTGGGACCTTTGCGCGCCCTTGGGTGACAATGCAGTTGACCTGCATACAAGCTGGCCCGCTTAGGATTTTTTAAAGGGTCTCTGAGATTCAAGGTCCTCATTGCCTCTCACGCATACTCGAGCCGGCGCCTCCTTACATAATCAAGCCTGAGAGCGTCTATCCCTTGTGATGGACGCAGGCACGCTGACCAATCATCAAAGGTCAGGGCTGAGTCAGTGAAGGGCACAAGGCCATACATCATGTTCACTTTGAATGAAAGTTGCAAGTTTTTCAAACCCAGGCAAAGCAAATCCTTGACGCTTTCTCCTTGATGAAAGCTTTGCGCACCTCTAACAGCAAAATGTTTAGCCTAATGTGTTTTAATTTTTTTAATGTTTTATTTATTTCTGAGAGAGAGAGAGAGACAGTGTGAGTAGGGGAGGGTCAATGAGAGAGGGAGACACAGAATCTGAAACATAGCCTAACATGTTTTAAAATGTAAATGATGGGTCTAGATTGATCACGTGTTACCTGGTTCTTCACATTCAGTATCATTTTGTTTTGTTTTCCATGAATATTGAACATCATGGGCCGTTTTTTCTCTTCTCTGAAGCCACATTTTTGTCACCGTTCAATAACGAATATTTAAACATATCTTGTGACTGTTAATAAAAACAGTTTATATCCAACTCTAATATAATTGATCTAACGCCAATGGATTCATGGGGTGGAAATAATTTCACGGAACATTTCATAAGGAAAAGATGTCTTTTCCATGCGCCCTCAATTCCATTCAGTCCTGGAAAGAATAAAGCTGTACCATAAACAGTGTCTGTCCTGTTTCTGATTTCACAGATGACTGTTCTTTCCTAGGCTTTTGGCAGGTGTTTTGCAAGTTTCAGCTGAATGTCGACAAGGCTGCACAGAGCAAGGCCCTGGACACTGTTCTGATTTTGAATTGTGTTTGGAAGGCAGCAGCGAGTGAGCTTCATAAGCTCTGGGCTGGGAGTTGAGGCCTGGTTCCTGCTAGCTGTGTGGTATTGGGAAATGCACACAACCTCTCTGGGCTTCAGTTGCATTGTCAGCAAAATATAGAGGTTGCAACAGACCTCCAAGGTCTCTTTCTGTTCTAACATTCTGTTATTCAGGGAATTTGTTGGAGAGCGACGATCATGCTGGGAAAGAACTCCAGCTTGTAACCAAGGAGCCCTTTCTTTTCTTTGAAACCTGCAAACAGATCTCTATGTCCCCTTACGTCCCCTCCATCTCTCCTGAAGCAGCTCAAACCCGGCTCTACGTCGGACGCAACAAAAATTCTGCTGAGAAATAGACTAGATGGGTAGACCTCCATCGTGAGACACCTGTCACAATGGACATTTGTGTGTTTGCAGTATTTTAAAATGTGACAACAGTTTTGTTCATCGAAGGCACTCCCCTCCCGTCCAACCCAAGAAAACGGTACCCTTACTTTACTCTCTACTCTTTTTGATGACACCTGTGCACCACCCTAAACTACGTCTTTCTTTCATGTGATATGATATCATAAATGATACGTTTGGGGGACTTGTCCTCTCTGCTTACTGGGATGTCACCAAGACGTATCGGCTGTAAAGTCCAGCCCGTGGTGGCCGTATTGGGTCCCAGGAGCGGGAAGGAAGCCGCATCTGCTGGTGTCACTGGAGCACGGTGGCCGTGGATGCGCGGACGGCACCCGTCGTGAGCTGCAGATTTGAGCCTCCGGGGTTAAGCCAGGAGCAGGCACGGGAAATGACATGTATCTATCCCTTTGTCTGTGTATCTATCCCTTTGATGAATGTTCTCATTGTCTGCACTTAGGTCTCGGCTTTTTGTTTTAAAGGTGCAGAATAGCGTCCGCGCTTCGGACACCTTACTTCTCTCACAGACAAGGTAATTTCGCAGCCGAGGAGCAGGGTTCCCACATCCTTGGTCCGGCGTCCGGCAACCTGTGCGCCCACCGCAGGCACTAGACGGTGCCTTTCCCTTGAGCTTCCTTCCTTCCTTCCGGCTTTGGAACAAACCATCCTGTGTGCGGTTTGTTTATTTTTACAGAAACTGCTTTCACGACAGTGACTCAAACGTACGACCGCCTCACAGTGCTTGGTTGTCATTTTCAAAAGGGTACGTGAGACAGAGCGAAGTGAGTGTAAATAAGCGTGACGGGGGTTTCTGGAGCCTGGGAGCTTTGGTTGTGCTTTGCTGTGCAGTCCCTTACGTTATACAAATCAACTCGCAGAGCTGGGGTCTGGGGCGGCCCTGGGCTGCAGGTGTGAGGTGTGCGGGGGCTGCCCTGCCCCGCGAGGCCCTCACCTGCCCCCCTTCTGTGTCCTTGGGGTTAGAGCCCCGCCGCCTCGCCCACGCGGGTCCCGCCCCGGTGTCCGTGGAGTTTACGGTTCCCTGCACCGGAGCGCTGTTCCCTGCAGCCGCAGGAGCTGGGCGGGGAATAAACAAGCCACTCAGGCTGCGACGACACAAACCCCTTTTTCTAGAACTTGTGTTGGGACTCAAAGGGGAGACGCTGCATTCTTCGCCCGGCCCCCACACCAAGGCTGCGGGAGCAGAGCGGGAACGCAGCCCGCACCCTGCGCTCCGTGCTGCCCGAGGCGCTCTCTACTCCCTCGTTTTTACACTTCTGTCGTTTCAGGCCAGTGAGTGTCCCGTGCGGCACCCCAGCCTCCTGGAGCCACAACGTCGAAGTTCATTGGCCGCCGTCCTGACCCGGCTGCCTTCTCGCTGTAACGTTGGGCAGGTGCCTTGTTCCTGGAGATGCCCCCTCACCCACCTTCGCTCGCTTTGCAGTTTTGAGGTCCCTGGTGTGTGGTGGGTCACAGAACGAGACACCTGCTAGTTGGCTTGAGAATTTCGTAGCAGACTTCGCGGAAGGGGCTCCATGCTCCACACGGAAACGTGCCCATCTTTCCGAGCCGGTGGGGGAGATTTGCCTCAGGTCTTGAGGTTTGTCTGTGCACTTGTTCCTTCATGTCCGCCTCCCCGCCTAACATCACCTGGGGGGGCGGGGGGTGGTCAGGGACGGGAGGAGAGACCGAAGGTGTGTCGTTTCTATGCGGGGAGCTGGCTTTCTGGGGCCCCGTCTCTTCATTGAACGAACTCTTGATTTTTGCCGGCTGGCTGGTAGCTGAAAGCCGCCGTCTGTGCTGTGACTTCTTGGGAACAGCCCGGGGTCTCCAAACGAGCTTCACAGGCAGGTCAGCGCCATGTCCCAAGGGCAGCTGACACTCAGGACTTTGGCTCGCTGTTCTCTTTACCCAGGGGGGGTTGTCCCAGACGACCGTGCTTCCTGCCCCACGTCCTGTGGGACCATCCTCACCTGAGACCCCACCCCTGACCAACCCCTCAGCCTGGGGGGCTTTCTCCCCCGCCCTCCCTGCCCCCGCCAATGTTTGGTGGTGTGGCCACCCGTTTTTCCCTATGCGCCTGTTCATCAAGGTTTGGTGATACTTCCTGTGATGTCCTGAGCCCTGGGTTTTCCACACACTCTCCTGGCTGACACCTCCATGTCCCCGTATCTTCTGCGGCGTGATCCTCGCTGATCCACAGTCAGGCCGCCCTCCCTTCCCTTCACCCATTCCGTGGTCAGAAATGCTGAATCTTAGTCTTGCTCTTAGAACGTCATCTGGGGGGCGCCTGGGGGATTCTGTTGCTTAATTGTTCAACCCTCGCTTTTGGCTCAGGTCAAGGTCTCCTGGTTTGTGAGTCTGAGCCCCACATCCGGCTCTGTGCTGACAGTGCGGAGCCTGCTTGGGCTTGTCTCTCTCTCCCTCTCCCCCCCTCTTTCCCTCTATCGCTCTGCCACTCCCCTACCTGTACTCTCTCTCTCTCTCTCAAAAACAAATATACATTAAAAAACAAAAGAACATCTTCATCTGGAGATTCACAGTTTAACTCTGGATATTAAAAATAGCCCTAAACTCTCCTAAAATGCTCCTGGCTTTTCTAACCTAAGATATATTTCCTGTTAGTAAAGAGCTCCTCAGATTGCAATCATTTTTGGGAGAAAATATTTCAGCAGGAAATCACAGGAGGATCGAGCATTTGCCGCGGCTCCTCCTGGGGCTGGGGGGAGGGGGGGCGGGCTGTTCCGTGCTGCGCTTTCTGGGTCAGGAGGACGGAGTTCTTTTCTCTGTTCATGTCCTCCTCTGTCACAGGTGATTCATTCTGGGCACTTCTATCAATACGAGTGGGTTTTGTGTTGAATATTTCGGTGCACTGCAAACCGTTTTACAAGATCAAACTCGCAAAAGCGTCCCCTGGGAGACGGGTTTGGAGGATGGTAAGGAGAACTGAATATTAGGTGATTACAGTTCAACAGAGGTAACATTTTGGTACTTAAGGGTTCCCTCTTAATGAAAACACTATGGCAATTTCCATCTCCAAGTTTTTATCCCTGTTACAATAGAAAATGTAAATCTCTAACAACACTTTTCAATTTTTGTCAGCCCATTAGGACCATTGTCTCATTTTCCCTCAGCTGCATTTCTTTATATTTAAAAATAAAAGTCCTTCGCCTATACAAGATCAGCCGTCTGCTCAAATCCACATGAATACATACTTATCTGCACCCTCGTATCTAAACTGAATTCTTGGGGCCCCTGGTCGCTCAGTGGGTTAAGTGTCCAACTTCAGCTCAGGTCACGATCTCAGAGTTCATGAGTTTGAGCCCTACATTGGGTTCTGTGCTGACAGCCCAGAGCCTGGAGCCTGTTTCAGATTCTATGTCTTCCTCTCTCTCTGACCCTCCCCTGCTCACGCTCTCTCTCTCAGAAATAAATAAAACATTTAAAAATCTTTTTTTTTAAAATTTATTTCTAGGAGAGAGAGAGAGACAGCGTGAGCAGGGGAGGGTCAGAGAGAGAGGGAGTGACAGACTCTGAAACAGGCTCCAGGCTCTGAGCTGGCAGTCAGCAGAGAGCCCGATGCGGGGCCCGAACCCACGAACCGCGAGATCATGACCTAAGCGAAAGTCGGATGCTTAACCGACTGAGCCACCCAGGCGCCCCTAAAAATCTTTTTAAAATAAATAAATAAATAAATAAATAAATAAATAAAAGCAAGTTGTTGCGGGGCACCTGGGTGGCTCAGTCGGTTAAGCGTGTGGCTTCAGCTCAGGTCATGATCTCACAGTTTGCAGGTTCAAGCCCCCATCGGGCTGTGTGCTGACAGCTCAGAGCCTGGAGCTGCTTCAGATTCTGTGTATCGCTCTCTCTCTGCCCCTCCCCTGCTCATGCTCTCTCACTCTCTCATTAAAAAAAATAAACTGAATTCTATTCCACATGCAGACAGAACGTCCACGTGGTGGCAGATTTTACTCTTTTCAAAGCAGGAATCAACAATGCTTCAAAAAGTGTATTTGTTTTTGTTCAATGCACCCACCTATTCCTGAGCAAATGAAGGGGCGTCTGTCGGACACTTGGTCATATGGATTTGACCATCATGCCCAGAGTTCTACTCTGCAAGGTCCTGTCAAATGTGCTGTCTCATTCTAGGCACAGATATTTACTGATTATTCTGTATTTGCCTATCAAAATAGTATCTGGGGGTATCAATATTGTGCTCTTCCTATATATTTCATGCTTTCCCAAAAGAAATGTTGCCTTGACTTGGGAAAAGTTAAGTCAAGGGGGGTCGGGGGGCGGAGGGGATGGGGAGAGAGGTGGGCGGAAACCACCTTGAGAGAGCAGGGAGAAGAAACCAGAAGCTTATGTAAACTCGTCTCAAACAGATTTTAATTGGCAGTGTAGGGAAGTGTTTGCTAAAACAAGCACGGCTCGGATGCTCCAGCCAGGGTGATGGCCATGCTCCAGGGCGGCGGCGCGGGGGGCGGGGTGGCCAGG
>NW_027529424.1:11390414-11390726 GCF_008692635.1 Crocuta crocuta | reverse complement strand
TGAGCCTGTGCCCACTGCTGGGTTCCGGGGGGCGTCCTGCCCCACAGAAGGGACTCTGTCCAGTCAAAGTAGTTTGAAAATAATCCGCACTTTCTATTTTAGTTCCTAAAACTCTGCGAAAGGCGTAAGGGGCCTCCAGGGGTATCTCTTCAGCCCCCTCCAGCCCACATTCCAGAACCCGCCGTCCCACGTCTACGCACAAGGAGGCGGCTCAGGGAAACAAACTGTGGCGGCCACGCGGGTGCCTTTGGCGTCCCCTCCTCTCCTACAGGGTGTCCCACGCGAGCTCCACGTGGCAGCGGGGACGGGGCA